>NC_140939.1:108653698-108878698 GCF_014529385.1 Adiantum capillus-veneris | reverse complement strand
CAGAGCTTGTGCCAGGATTTCAACCCTTGCAGGCTCAGTTGCTTAATGTATCTGCCAAAAAAACTGTTGACTTTTGTCAGGACATATCTGAAGAAAAGTCGATTGGTGAAGATCAATCAGAGAGGTCACCAGGGCAAGAGGATCCTTCACCCTACAAGGGTGTGGTGCCCTGTAGAGTACTTCTGAAGAAAAATACAAGAAAGAGGAATATAGACTTCTCAGATGATGCAGATGTGCTAGAAAGTAGTCTCTGTGCAACTAAATGTAAAGACAAAGAGGATGTGTCTTCTCTGGAAGACCCAGCTGCAACTGATGAGAGGCTGTTTGATTTTGCAGCATCTTGTGGTGCTGGGGACAAGTATGATCTAGTTCATTCTATGTTTAATCCAAAGTTTGACATTGAAGACCTGTTAGCTCAGCACAGTAATTTCTTGTAGTCCTACAGAGATAAGTTTGAAGTGATGGTGCAGGTAGGAAGGGTTGTTCTGCCTAATATGACTCTTGTGCATTTAAATGATTGTGGTGGAAAGGGACAGGGAGTGAAGAAGTATAGGGAATTACCACCCTCTTGCCGACATTCAGCCTGCCCTTTGCATAAAAAAGAATGCAAACTCATTCAGGAAGCCTTTGGCTTTATGATTTACCTGAACAACCTGTTTGGATTCCTCATGCAGAATCCTGATGAGGTGTTAGAGGAGCAGGATGCAGCACCAGATGAGGAATGCGAGGAGACAACTCATATGCAAGAAGTCGAGGAGGTTGAAGACACAGTCGACCTTGAGGTTGAGGCAATTGAAGTACAAAGAAGTAAGATGCTCTCTGTGAAAACCACAGAAATCAAACTTCCATTGGATGTCAGTAACTTCACTGAGAAGCACGCTCAGATGATGTTGCCTGCTGTGCCTGACTTCAGGATTGGAGACAGGACCTATATCTTCTTATATGATGTGCAAAGTGTGTTTTATTTAAGGGAGGATTTCTCCCTAGCTATTATTTCCAGAGTCCAAGAGGAGAGGAGTGGATTTGTTTCAGAGGATAGTAGTGATGATGAGGCAATGGAAACATCCAGCAATCCAATGGAATGCCTTTGAAGATGCTTTGAGAAAGCTGAAAAATACAAGGAGACACTACCTCGTGAAGCCACCTTCCAAGCAATAAGACAAAGCCTAAGACCATCGAAAAGTAACAAAGAAGTGGAGGATTGGTTTAACCATTCAGGTCAGGGGTCAACTACATCTGTAGACCTGTGGCAAGAAAACCTCTTTCTGCAGGATGAGAGCTTCATGGTAACTCTCTCTCTCTCTCTCTCTCTCTCTCTCTCTCTCTCTCTCTCTCTCTCTCTCTGTCTCTCTGTTTGTGTCATTTCTGACATTGTATGTGCAGTCTTGGATTGCTGACAAGGATGACTTCCTTCGGCGCCGGACAGGAGAGTATCGAGGAAGGGATGCGGCCCTAGCACAGTACCTTTCAAAGCTTTGCGAGTCGCCGATAGTAGTTTTTCACAATTCCATGTCACAAGAGGGTTCAATAGCAACTTACACATTCAAGACACTATCACGCTTCTTGGGTGGACGGGTGCTGCCCAAAAGTGCAGATAAAGTCATTCTTGTGGACAAAGTGTTTGCTAGAGATTGTTTTGGTTACTGCCCAGGCTATACAGGTGGTCGGGCAGCGTATTACTACACCTACACAGCAATGGCACTAGCTCTTGGTAGACAAAACCCAGATGAACTTTTAGAGTATGGCAAACATCTCATGATTCGTTACAAGGGTGACGTGCCGAAAAACAAAATTGAACCAGCAAAATCTTGATACACTTCAAGTAGCAATTGTATAAGATCATGTATTACATAAATTTTGTACAATGTCATCCACTCAGAGTATCTTTCTCCACTTGTGATTCACATACACCATTGTCTCTCTCCACCTTCGTTGACTTTCACGAGCTCCGGAGTTGTTGTATGCCATTGATCTTTTAGCTTTTTGTTGTTGTAAATGTCTGATGGCTTGTGCTGTTGCTGAATTTGCCAAGACTTCTTTTGCCTGCATTCGATGAATGATTCTACGATAGAACCATTCAAATAGTTCTCTCAAACTGTTAGCCTTGATTCGAGAGCCACCATGTCGTGTGTGCCTGAAATAAGCATTTCTCGCCATGTAATGAGACTTTTCCATCCCTTGGGTATTCCATATTGCCGGGTTCCCATATTTCTGTATAAAATATGGCAAATGATTGAAGATGATGTGCTGGATATAAAAACAGATTAGTTAGAATGTTTTACAGTCACATATTTGCACATAAGAGAGAAAGAATACATTATAATACCATGTAGTGAGTAATCTGGGTGTCTGTCCATGCTGTCTTGAATGATTTTTTCAGAAGGTTGAGATTTTCCTTGAACTTGTTCATATCACCTTGTGACCAGTCATCTTTGTCGCACATCAAAAATAGGATGTCTATTGATCGCCAAACCTCAGCCTTCGCGTTACGAGTAGTTGGTTCGTGGTCTTTGACTGCAATATGTAGCTTTTTCCAGCTCTGATACTCTACCTTGCTAACATAAGATGTGTTATATATTTTTCCATGTTTTGTTAGCTTTGGATCTCTCATACCTTGGGGCTTAGATAAAAAGCTCCGTGCCTTCACCCCACCGATGGATGGTTTGCATGGGACATCCTTCTCAGCAGTTGATCTCTTTTCATCCCGCTGGATTTTCACATTGCCACCATGAAGCCCCATATCCGACAGTACCATTTCTAAGCACTGCAGGGCTACTTGTCGTTCTGCGGAGTTCTTAATCTTCCAAGCAAACCCGATGTATAAGTAGACCAATTTCTCCACAATTCTACAAAGGGCATGCATTGTACAAATGTGGACATTCACAAGTGGTATTTTCAAAACTGGTCGAAAAGCAGGATCCTCAATGTGACGTGTTGGAGCTTTTCTCCACCACTTTGGGTCCATGACCTTTGCAGGCTCCATGCAGAACAAACACGGTGACTTTGCCATTGCACCCATTCCACAATTATACATGCACTTTAATGTTTTAAGGTCACTTGCAAGATGCCACTGAACTTGAAAGTCTCCCCTTCCATCTAGACGTAGTACCTCTCCCTGGTTAGTCTGTCGATCAATCACCTCCGGAATATTAGTTCGATGGAACACCTAATATAGAATCTCATGATCTTCTTTCTTTACCTGCAACACAAAATAAATGAGACTTAAGTAGATCTGAACATTTGAGCTTACTTGAGAATATCGCTTACCTCAAACGCACCAAGCCACCATATGTTAGATTCTGATTGAACACTAAAATATAAAGGATCATCACTGGGACACTTTGAGAGGGCTCTATTCATTAAAGTAATAGTAACACGCTCTAGCTTTTTCTCTTTAACAAGCTCACACTCATCCAGTTTTAACACAAAATGTAATAGCCCACGTGACTCTTCAAATGTGATGTTGTAAAACTCCACCATTCTCTTCTGTAGTATCCGCAGGTCCATAAAAATATTGTTGAACTCATCATATGCCATGTTCGCTCCATGGCCACTATAAGTTGCTTTAATATGAAAGAGCTGTCCAAGATAGTCTCCCTGTGCCTCGTTAAGCTGAAGCCTCTCTTTCCAAACACTTGAGGCTGATGGTAGAAGTTTGGATTTTATACCCTTCCTAACAAAGATGGATGAGACAGACTTTTGGATAGCCGAATATCCTCTTTTGCTTACACCAAGTGAATCAAGTGTGCCTTGTATCTCTTTTGCAGGCACTGAGTTCTCTGAAATAAAGCGGTCCACTACATTTCTTTGTAGAACCTTAAACTTCTTGTCATGTACTATATCTGCTGCCAGGCTTCTACTTATAAGTGGCTTCAATCTCTTTCCTATATTGGCTTTGGGGTCAATGTTTTCCTTGTCAGGATAGATTGAATCTCTACATGAAGACAATGCATAAGTAAATAACAGAAAATTTGCTTCACTAACACTATTTAGGCACATGAAAACAATGCATAACAAGAAAAAACAAAGAGATTACTTAACTAAGACAATGTAGCCAACCAAGAAGCATCACCTTAATGTTCGGATTCTTTTCTTGAGACCTTCTGATGCAACCTGCAATGTTTCAAGATTGCGCAATTTCTTCTTTCGGATACGACCACCCAAGATGGTGTCCTTCATTTGACAACTTCGCACCTTTCCTTTCAGTTCTTGTACCTCTGTTTTATGTTGCAAAATGGTAACCTGATCTGTAGAATGTAAATGTGAAAGGCGAACAATCTCACATTGTTGAGCTTGGAGAATGCTCTTGTAAGTTTCAGCTTCTCTTGTAAGTGATTTACAATAACCCAGAAGGCCCTTTTCTCCATCACCAGCAAAGGTCAATAAGCTTGTAGGATTGACAAACGGTGGAGACGCATTAGTTATTGGATTCTTAGGGTAGAGAGAGCCTCTCGTCCAGATATCTATGTGTTTAGCTCCTTGAGCTCTGAGCGTGTCTATGGAGGCAGGAGGTATATGTGTGTTTGTTTTACTGCGCTTAATCAATGGTTGGTACTCATTGTCCAAATCAATGTGAAGGTGATATTTGGCTCGTTTCTCGGTAACATTTGTGCCATTTGAGGAGTGCGCCATTAGCCAAATGTGCAGGTTTAATGGAAAGTGAATAGCGGCTGCGGATTCGTCCCTCCATGTTAGCCTCATTCCCTCCGTATTGACGTTGTTCATTCAATGCAACTGAAAAGAGGATTATCCCTCAATCACTACGAACGAATGTTCAGAAGAGTAAGGAATCTACTTAAAGTACACTTTTTGAAGTTTTACTATGAAAGACCCAGCTCTTTTATTTGCCATTTTTTCTAGAGAGAGAGTGCAAAAAATACATTTTCTTAGAAGGCCCTCCAAATGACCTCTGAAATTTCCTAATGTTCCATAATCACTTAGACATCAGTCTGTTGATTACGAGGCATAAAGAATGAGTCATCGGCATAAGCCTGGCCTATAAAGGTACAACCCGAGGGTAACTGCAAACCATGAAGACGCTCAACAGAGGTCAATTGATCAAGATACGTTAACAAGGGGTGAGTGGCAATAGCATACAATAAAGCACTAAAGAGGCAACCTTGCCTAATCGAACAGCCAAGAGGCCAAGAGTTCGTTAATTCACCTTCTAGGCTCCTTGCAAATGTACTACAATCGTAGAAGAAATGAACCACATTGACCAATTTGTGACCGAACCTTAGGCACCCCATCGTGGCTGTAATGAAGCCTCATTGCACAGTGTCAAAGGCATTTTCAATATCAACTTGCATAACCAACACATCTTGCTGAGTGTACTTAGCATACTCCATGCCAATCATAACATTAGCAAGTTTGTCCATGATTTGGCGGCCTGGAATGAAACCGTACTGAGCCTAATGGAGCTCTGTAAATATATGGTCCTTAATGGGGTGCACCAGCATTTTAGCCAATATCTTGTAAACCATCGGCATCAAAGTAATAGGGTGCCAGTGAGAGAATTGCTCTCAAAGCGCTTGCTTAGGCAACAATTTAAGTAAACCTTCTTTCCAAGAAAGTGGCAAATCTTGTTTCTCCCATGCTGCATTTATCATGAAAAGCAATGGTTGTTCAAGATCCTCCCAAAAGGAGAGGAAAAATTCCACAATAAGCTTGTCCCAACCGGGAGATCGCGAACGGCCCAGTGCAAGCAACGCATTATGCAATTTAGAATCAGTAAATGAATCCTCAAGGCCTCGCGCATCTTGTGGGAATAGGATCGGATGAACACAAGAAAGCAACAATTCACGCGCTTGGAAAACATCCGAAGATGTCTGAGGAGGAGTAGCAAACGCCTGTCGATAATGCGAAACCATGGCATCAACAAGTTCCTGGTTTGAAGAAGTCCAAACACCTGAGGGAAGCATAACCCGCTTGATTGCTTCTACGACCCTTGCATGATGCAAATGCTTGAAAAATTGCTTCGAAGCGCAGCCTTTATCCATAAAAGCTTGTTGACGGGCACTCGTCTGCCATTTAGCAATTTTCCGCTCATCATTATGCTGAATACACACACAAGCTTCACACCACTCTGACATCTTAGAATTAGACAAAGGCTGCAAATCAGCCAATACTTGTAGCTGTTGGCAAGCCTGCTTCGCAACAATGACTTCCCCCTGAGAGCACTGCATGTAATGTGTGCCATAGTCATGAATAACACTTTGCACCCTCACGACAAACCGATACCAGGCAACATCAAGATCAAGATGCATGTGTGCAAGCAGAGGGGGAATAATAGCAGAGATCATGTCTCGGAAAACCCCATGATTGAGATAAGCACTGTTAATATGCAACAAGCATTTCCTAGGAAGAGGCCGATCACAAAGAGACTGCCCAAAGTTCAAAGTAAAGAAAACAGGGTAATGATCCGACAAGCGCAAAGTGTAATCCAAGCTCAAGTCACATACAAAATCCTCATACTGTTGCAAATTAAGCAAATACCAACGATCCAGCCGTGCCCAATAAGAGGAGTGAGCAACATGCTGAAAAGTAAATCCAGAGACATTTGGATGCAAATACCGCCATAAGTCAAACATCTGAGTAGGCAAAGAGATGATCCCATTCTTGCCTTTCTGCAAGCAACATGTGTGAAGTGCCTATGGTACTATCATTTGTATAAGGGGTATTATTAAAATCACCACAGAGGAATGCATTGGAAGTCCATGAGTGAGACGAGATGTCTCGCCATAAGGCAGCCCTTTGCCCAGAAGCTGTATATGCATAAATGCCTCCAAATTCACATACTTGACCATTCAACAGGCATTGCGCGCACACACACACACACACACGAAAGACATGCATACAAGCTTTTGAATGCATTCTGTGTTTGTCTTCCAAGTTTTATGCACATTCCATTGCAGTGTGCATTTGGGTGTACTCCCTTGAGTTTCAAGACGTGCCAGTATTTGTCGGCAGTTGAGTTTGTGGTTGCATTTTATCTTGACATTAGAGGTCCCTTGCATGTATTTTGCAGATAATTAAACATTGGATGATGCTTGAGGAGGGTTTCTGGCTTCATATAAGGTACATACCAGGTTCTAGCTTTTTCTTTTATACAGTTTGTGTTCTCAAATGCATGTGATTATAGTCACTTTCTGATGGTAAAAGAGACATGAGGCACCACAAACAGCAAGGACAAAACTAGAAACGAAAAAACACAGCAGAGAACTGGACAACACAAAAAGACAAAAAGGAAATAGAAAGGGGGAAAAACAGGGAAACAAAATAAGTGATAATAGAGAAGCAAAATCAGAAAACAGACGGAAAAGAAATTACGCAAAGAGGCAAAAGACTTGACCAAAAGAAACAGAAGAAAAGGAAACAATGAGTCATGTAAACAAGAAAGGGGGGGGGGTGTGGGGGGGGATTTTACTGAGCAGGAGACACTAGACCCTCTCACTGGGCACCTGAACGTCATGGGCTTATTCACAACATAGTTTTCAGCACATTTTTGGTACTAGTCAGATCCTTTGGACTGTTTTTTCTTATACCACGAGAGGTAAAACTACTCTGCTCTGCCTGTGGTGCTCTATCACTCTCTACTCTCTTATTATGAAGATTTTGTCCCACATGATAGCTTACACACTTTCGTGTGTGATCTGCTTCATGCTTCACAGACAGTCTTTGTTCAACTGGACAATATTCTATTTCCTATGAGGCTGTGGAGTGGGTAAGAGACAGCGGTTTTCTATTCTCCCTCTTGATTTCGAGAAGGCCTGACAGTGGATTGGGCGTTCCTTGCGGGGGCAGAGGATGGGCTTCCTTGACAGATGGATTGTTGGGGGGGGGGGGGGGGGGGGGGTGACCTTTCTCAATCATCTGTGAATCCCATTAACAATAGAGGTTTTGTGTGCAGAGCATTTTGAGCTATCTTGTGCTGTATGGCAGGGTTATCCTTTTGCCCGTGCTTGTTCTTACGGGCTTCTATTGCCTCTTTTGATGAAACTAGAGGGCACCTTGTGCCAATTGAAAAAGAACAGATTGAATAGAATGAGAGAGAAAATTCACGCAAGACACGGAGTGGCGGAGTTCCACTCCTAGATGGCAGTGGCCCCAAACCTTGGCGCCCGTTTCGGGATTTCTTTATATTGCTTCAACAAGGTACAAGCTTGGGAAACTATGCTCTCCTTCTCCACACTGTAGAATGCCAGACAGAGAGCCTACACAACATACTTAAAGGCCCTTGGCGTGTCCAAAAGCATCTCACATTAAAAGCATCAGATCTCAAAGCTACTAGCTTAAAAGCAAGCGCCAAAAGGGCTGTCCCATTAACAATAGAGGTTTTGTGTGCAGAGCATTTTGAGCTATCTTGTGCTGTATGGCAGGGTTATCCTTTTGCCCGTGCTTGTTCTTACGGGCTTCTATTGCCTCTTTTGATGAAACTAGAGGGCACCTTGTGCCAATTGAAAAAGAACAGATTGAATAGAATGAGAGAGAAAATTCACGCAAGACACGGAGTGGCGGAGTTCCACTCCTAGATGGCAGTGGCCCCAAACCTTGGCGCCCGTTTCGGGATTTCTTTATATTGCTTCAACAAGGTACAAGCTTGGGAAACTATGCTCTCCTTCTCCACACTGTAGAATGCCAGACAGAGAGCCTACACAACATACTTAAAGGCCCTTGGCGTGTCCAAAAGCATCTCACATTAAAAGCATCAGATCTCAAAGCTACTAGCTTAAAAGCAAGCGCCAAAAGGGCTGTCCGTACAGCGTTGCCACATCATCATGCACCTCCGCAATTCATGGGCTGATTTGTATAGCATGCCACGTCATCATCTCTATGCACACCTGGGGGTTTGGTGTGTGCGCTCTGCTTTAATTAGGGTTTAGGCCCCTCGGCCAAATCTTTTTTTTTTCCAAGAAAAAGATCCTTCTATTAGTAGTTAATGAAAACTGCCCGTAGGGCTACAACCACCTCTGCAAGAGAGGGCTACAACAAACATGATGGGGAGACTCTCCCAATGAAAGAACAACATATATACAATGAGGCTAAATCAAGATATGGGAGGAGGGAAGAGCCACACAGGTGGTCGGTAGTGCCATCTGAGCACACCCTGGACACTGGTGAAGAAAGGCCCAGTGCTCCAGAGTCGAAGGAAAGCCTCGCGGCGCCCCCGCATGCGGTCGGAGCTGCCTTGTAGTCCCTCTAGCTGTCCTCTGAGAGTATGGATCAGCTCTAGCCAAAAGTCACGAACAGTCTCTACTGGTGGCACATAGCGAGCCTCAAAAAATGCGGAAACAGCGGGCCCGCCAGATGAACCAAAGTGTCAGGCCATTGATGAGCTCCCAACACTCCTCTCTCTCACTGCACCACTCCTGTGGAGTAAGCTTTGTAGCAGGCTGGAGTGTAGGTCGCCTCCCCTGTATCACTATCATCCTGCTGGTGGAAGATAGCTCAAACTGAAGTGCCGGGCCCGTGAGAGTGGACCAAGCCGCTGCCCCCCAAGTGTACTGTCTAGCCGTGGAGAGAGTAGGCATCAACCGAAGAACTCGTAGCCACACCAGCTGGGCCGAGGGACAGTCCCAAAGACAATTACGCTTACTCTCCACCAACTGGTCACAGGCTGCACATGCGGCCGAGAGACCACTATGCACAAGCCAGCTCCCTACTGCTGTAGCTCTGTGTGCAACCAGCCACTGAAACAAAGTGACACGCCTTGGCTGTCTGGAGTCCCATAGCCTCTGCCAAAAGGCTGCCAAGAACTCGACTGTGAGGCCCTCCTCCTGCCAATGATGTGCTGCAGCTGGGTGGTCCTCTCTCTGTGCTGCAAGTATATGACGTCCAAGCCGAACAGTGTACTGAAAGAAGGGGACTCCTGGGTGGTCTGCAGAAGAGGAGGGGTCCCTCCATAGCCACTCACCAGGATCCCACTGTACTCGTGCCAGTGGACAACACTCCCAAGCCCAAAGCCTCCAGTGTCCAGTCTCAAGAGCTGCTGGGCCAGGGTCTTTGACGCAAGTCCTCCCACATATGCCCACAACTCGGATCCTCTGGAAACAGCACTCTGCTACCTGCGGGGCCTCTACTGCAACTCACTGTAACCCCCACCCTAAAGCTCGAAGAATAGGGCTCGGACAGTCTCTGAGCAGGCCCTGACTGAAATGAGAACCTCCAGTCGTGTGAAGGCTCCCATCCACCGGGGTGCTACTGGCTCGAGAGGCGTGAGCCACTCTGCTGGAACTGACTATGAGATGTCTTGACACATGCTCTGCACCCCTCTCATGCCCTGTAGCTGGAAACCCTGCACCTCCTCTGACAAACCTGTGAACTCTAGCCAGTCACCTAGAGAGCGCGTTGGACGTGCTGCCATGGGACCCCAGGAAACATGAGGCCGACTACCAACCAAGTGGCCTCTCTGAGTGCTAACCATGGGGTTCCAGACGAGGGGCTGCCGTAGGCGCTCCTCCGTGCACGTCGGCTGTCTCTGCTCCAGGCCACGCCGTAAGAGCTCCCAAGATCTAAGCAAACTCACAGCGAAGCGGTCCTCCAGTCTCCTGCTCAAACCAACTCGGCAGATCTCTGTAAAGATCCATCTGGTCGAAGGTTGCCAAGGGCCTCCTGACTGAGGCACCCTGGCACGAAGCCTGTGTAGCAAGAACTTCTTCCAGCGCTCCTCACCTGGAAGAAGTCCTTTGACTATGAACTTCCCAAGAAGGGCTCTGCTCTGTTCTGCTGGATCAATGATCCCAAGCCCTCCCTGAGAACAAGGAAGCGTGATGACCGACCAAGCCACCTTGGCTCGGGCTATCTGAGTGTCACGTCCTGACCAAAGGAAGTTCCTGATCAGCCTCTCTACCTGGCTGATACAAGAACTCGAGAAGATCCAGCAGGAAGTGATGTACCACATAGTCGCCAATAGCACCTGGTTGGCAACTACTACTCTACCAGCCAACGAAAGTCGTGCTGAGCTCCAATGTAACAGTTTTCTCCTGATGGACAGGAGAAGAGGAGCAATCTGCTGCTCGGGAGACAAGTCCAAACCAACCTGACAACCCAAGTACCGAACTACAGTCCCTGGGGGAATCCACCTAAAACCCTCTCCTGGCATCCAATCTGGCACAGGAGCACTACCAACCGAGAAAGCCACTGTCTTTCTCCAGTTGATTAGTGCGCCCGATGCACAACAGAAGGTCTCCAAAGCCTGCTCAAATCAGTGAAGATTGGCCTCCTGGCCATCTAAGTACAAGGCTAAGTCATCGGCAAACTCAACGTCCAGTAGCTCATCTCCCCGAATAGGGAGTGCTAAGCCCCGTAAACCAACCTGCTGAGACACCAAAAATCTGCTCATTGCCTCCGCATAGAACAGAAAGAGAAAGGGGGCAAGAGGACAACCCTGTCTGACCGAGCGTGTGAGCATGAAGCGCTCACCTCTCCCTCCTGCCAAAAGCACCTGACTGTGAGCCTGTCCGTACAAAGCTGACACCCCTATGATCCAAGCATTTGAGAAGCCCATCCTGCGTACTCGGCCAAATCTTTTAAGTTAGGTAGGGTTAGGATTTTAAAGTCGTAACCCTCTTTAGTCTTTAGGCCCCTCGGCCGGGCTTTGTAAGTTGAGAGGTCTTCTTTTGCTTCCAAGGTTGAAGCCCCTCGGCCGTCTTCAACAAGTTCTCTAAGTTTGTAGAGCCTCTGTAAAACCAAGTAAATGTAGGCAAACCTGGTTTTTGAAGGTCGCACCATATCCAAAGTGCTATGGTTGCGGAAGATAGCAAGAGCTTGATGTTTCTTGCAAAAGAATGTGGTGACCTTGACTACATCTGCAACTATGGGCTGCACCCATGAAAGTTTGCCAATATCCTCCATGAGCAAATCCAAACAATGTGTAGCACCTGGAGTCTACACTATGCCAGGAAACTGTTGCTCGACCATAAATCCCATTGCCTTGCAATTAGCTACATTATCTGTCACCATCTGCACAACATTCTCCTTGCCAACCTCCTCTATGGCTATTTTGATGTGACCAAATATAAACTCAGCCGTGATGTTTTCCCCTGCTTTCCCTGCATCCAGAGCATGCAAGAAATAGGTGCCCAAAGCAGAAGACACTAGGATATTGATTATGTGTCGTCTGGGTATGTCTGCCCAACCATCTGAGATAATGGTGCATCCAAACTCCTACCATCCAGCTTTCACAGGTGTAAGTGCCTTGTCAATTAAGGCCTTTTGTTCATCTAACATAGTGGTGCGCATCTTGGTGTAATCAAGACCTATCCATGTCTCAGTAGGCCCAACCTGTGCAATGGCTTTTACCGTTCTTTTCCACAGATCTGTGTGCAAAACATTGAAAGATATGTTGCACTCAGTAAGAGTGCGACATATCTCCATCTCTGCCACCCTCTGACGCTCTTGACCCAAGCTTGAGAAGAGATGCGACTAGGCAAAGTGGTCTGTGTTGGTGCTTCAGATGTACCTTTTTCACGTGGCAAGGAATCCTCATCTTCACCGCCAACACGTGCTCTCTTCCTGGAAGTAGGGGGTTGCATGGAGGCTGAACCTCCTCCAACCTCTGTCTCCGCACCTAAAGTCTCCAGCTCTCCAACAAAAGCATCATGTAAAGCATCCTGTGTGTTGGGAGCACCTCTCAAACCAGGAGCACCAACAGGAAAATACTCTTCAATAAGCTGCTCCCTCAAAGGTGGTGGTATTTTCTCACATGCACCAATCTGATCAGTGCACCCGATGCCCGTCAAGTGCTTTTTGACTCGCGTAATAGTGCTGGTGTACTGGTCCCCACAATACTTGCATTGCCATAAGCGTGTGCCGGAACCTTGGTGAGAAGTGGTCGTGATGATGCTCAACACATTGGTGTGGAGCGACCAGTTGGGGTTGGTTTTACGTGGCATAATGAATTCTACACATTGCAAATGCAAAAGAGTGCACACACATGAGGACTACGGAGTGCGAGAAGAGTACGGAGTGCATGGTGGCAGAAGCAGTACCTTTTCACGCGCGTAGCTCGGCTCTGCAGGTCTCTGTGAACTTCTCTGCAGGCATCTGTGCACTTCTCTGTAACACAACAGAGAGTCTTTTGTAATCCTGGTCGATTTAAAAAGCCTAAGGCTCTCTCCCCTTCACCCTATTAACCCAATCTGAAAGCGCCCCTTGCGCACTTGGGCCGTGGAGAAAATGCCCCAAATTTTTATTTCATGCCGTACTGTACCGTACGGTACCATACGGCTGTACCATACGAAATCGTTAGGTACGTACGTACGGATTCCACCTTGCCTTCGACTATAATTTTATTTTGATAGAAGGCATGGCAAGCCAAATGTCATTGTGCACTTCTTGTTTTGAGAGAGAGAGAGAGAGAGAGAGAGAGAGAGAGAGAGAGAGAGAGAGAGAGAGAGAGAGGTCGGTGGGGGGGTAAACACAAGGTTTACTTAACGTAAGCTACAACCATTTGGGGTGGCAAGATGGTTGTTTTGGTTTGACCCTTGGCTCTTCTAGAGGCTTCGTGGTTTCTAATGGCCAATGCTCCAATTCTCACAACAAGATGTATGCACAAAAGACTAGTAATGTGAAAGAGAGAAAAATTGTTTGGTAAGGTCTCACACTCTGGGGGTGACAAGTAACCTAGGCCACATTCACAATTCGTGGCAATCCAAAGTCTTGGCTATGTAGTACTTTATGAATAGTGACACAAAGCATAGATGCCGCATAGTTGGGATCACGAGATGAGGAGATGAGGTTCTAAAGAAAGGGAGAAAATCAATGCTTAAAATAAACTTTTTTCTAAATACTTGAAAAACCTATTGACTGAAAATCTAACAGATAATCAGCTATATTTGAAGGCTTTTATACTAAATTCCTCCACATTTTGTAGTTTGTTAATACCTTCTAATCTAAATTTCGAGGGTAATTTTCAAAATTTGTACGTGAAATGTTTTTCTCAAGCATTGGCTCAGCTATAGTAAAAGTAGAAGAGCTTGACAAAAAGATATAATTTACTCTCATTTTATTTTAGAATGTCAACGTTTTTGTGTTGCTCTGCTTCCCAATATGAAACATGTCACAGGGACGGACACCACGTGCCAACGGAAAAGAACAGACTGAACAACTTTAAGCACTTCGAATAACAACTGAACTGAAAGAGATGCACTACACTAGATGAGGAGTGGTGGAGTTCCACCCCGAGAGAGAGCACTGGCCCCAAACCTTGGCGCCCCTTTCAGTATTTCTTTATATTGCTTGAACTTGGTACAATGGCGGTACTCGCACTCTGCACCTTCACCTTGAAGAGTGCCTGAGATTGAGCCTTGTGCACATATTTAAAGACCCTTGGCCTATGAAAAGCAGTTACATGAAAAGCATCAAACTCAAAAGCATTTGGTGTCAAAACCTTGCACTGAAAATTGCCCAGCGTAAATCACGGAAATCCGTACAGGCTGCCATGCTAGCACAGTTAGCGTGAAACAGGAAATTCCATATAGGCTGCCACATCAGCAAGTCAGCGCAAAATACGAGTGTTCGTACAGCTACTACGTCATCGCTTTGTCTTTGTGTGTGTGTAGAGGTCCCGCTTTATTTGATCTCTTTAGGTCACTTGGGCCCCATCGGACAGGGTCCCATAAGTTGGCAAGAACTCCTCTTTAGAAATAGGCCACTATGCAAGACTTTGCAAGCTGGTAAAACTTCTTCTGCTGCTTGTTCTAGGGTTAGGCTCCTCGGTCGGGATCTACAGGTTGGTTTTGTTCTTCAGTGGCTTGACATGTCAGCAGTTTGTGACAAAACATGGTTAAAAGATGAAGATTTTACGTGATTAAAGTGTATGTATTAATTATGCAGTGATGGGACACGATGACATGCAATTGCAATGGTGAATGTATGCTAGAATGTTAAGGCAAGTATGACACCCCCAATGTAGGGATTTGATGCTTACAAGAAAGGGTTGTATGGGAAAAGCCTCTTAAAGCATGCAAGGCAAGTTCAGTGGTTGGAGGTCATGTGGTCACTGATAGAAAGGAAAGTGAGTGAGAGACTAAATGTACCGTATGAGGAGGATCGAAAAGTCCTATTATGTAAAATTTTTACAAAACTCGTTTTTACAATGCCTTTTTGAGCAATTTTGCGTCTCATGCACATAGGCCAATTCTGTAGCAGTTGGGAGATATCAAAGTTTTTGTACTCTGTTTTTTAAAGGAGAGCTGTAGGAAGAAAAAAGAGAAGAGGAAGGGAGTAGGGGAAGGAGATGCACATAGGCCAATTTTGTAGCGATTGGGAGATATCGAAGTTTTTGTACTCTGTTTTTTTCAGGAGAGTTGTAGGAAGAAAGAGGAGAAGAGGAAGGGAGAAAGGGAAGCAGAGGAACAGGGGGGTTCATTCTTCTTTTTGGATGAGCTCTCTCTCTCTCTCTCTCTCTCTGAATTTGTGCAAGGGAAGCCATGTGAAGAGAAGAGAAGGACTGGGATTAAGAGCAGACAAAGGGCGGTAACTTGTTCAAGAGCTTGGGGAAAGGAAGGGTAAGCTCGACAACAAACAAACAATGGCCGATGTTTGAGGTAAGCGCCAATCTACGTTCACTGAGGGGCTTGAGTGTATGCGGCTATGAGGGCTTCGACATGCACCGAGAAGACCCAAGATTGTGATTGAGATTGGAAGCCAAGTAGCGGTTCTGATTGACTGTCAGTGCTCGAGCTTATCTTGGTGATCATTATAGGTCGATTCGACCATATTGTGTAGAGTTTGTTTTAGATTCATTAAATTCAATGTTGAATTGGACTCCTGTTGCATTGTTTCTCATTATGTGCTACTATTAATCTTATGATACTTACTAAATCTATGTTATATCCTCCAAATTAGCCTCTAATGGCACTTATGCTCTCATATTAACTCTCTAACCCTATTTTGCTTCTCTCCTCTCTCAACTCTTACAGCCAAAAGCCCAACGCTTTCTCAGGGCTGAGCGCTTTCCCTGTTAGCCCCGGAGAACCGCGCACGCCGACAACGTGAGCGTCACCTTGTTCTTAAGGAATGATTTGTTCCAAAAAGAAAGCGTGTTTCTAAAAACAAAGGTTTTTTTCCTTTCGTGGCTCAAAAAGGTCTTACCACATGATAAGAATCAAGTAGAAAACCATGCCTTTTCCATAATAAAAAGCGTTTTTCTAACTTGAAAAGATGTCTTACCACATGATAACAGAATTTCCAAGTAGAAAATCATTCCTTTCTCATAAGGAAAATTATTTTCCTGGCTTGATTATAAAAGTCCCTCACATTTTTTAACATGGGTGTATTTTACGAGTAGCTTTCCTAAATGGAAAAGGAAATTCCTAGGTTTTTCTCCTCTTGAATGTGGTAATTTATATGAGAAAAAGGCCCGTTTTCCATATGGGAAATTGAGAATGTGTTTTGAAGTTCTTGTATCACCGAGGAGCATTATTAGCAGCTATTGCAGAGGCTGAGCTGTATCTCAACTATTGGCTGCCCCTTGCACTTTGAGCAGCCACATATGAAGATAGGAAAAAATGTGATAGAGCTCCCTTTTTGCGAAGTCAAGGAAGCTGTGCACTTAAAAGAGCAAAATGATCAGCTGCCACTGGCACCTCCTTAGGTATGAGGGGGATCAAACCTGAACCCAGAATGTGGCATTGCACCTGTATCCTGAGGTTCCGGAAGCAGTTGCTCATGCAAAAACTCCCAACTCTTTCGGAAGGAGCATTGAGTGAGGCCATCATCATCCCGGGCAGGTGACACTTGAATTTCTGAGAAGGCTTTCTGTTGTTGCTGAGAGAACACAGCCAGCAGGCATGGCACATCTCTTCGCATAAATTGAGGTATATGACAGCTGGGAGGAGAGCCTTTAGCACTTATCACGCTGTTTTGAATGGATTCCTGGAAACCCATCTTTTTATGTATTGACAATATGCAATTGATAAGCTGCTGATTTTATGACATACTTGAAATATTTTACATTTCTGTATTAAGAAGCAATTATCCTATTGTAGTGTTTGATTTTTACTTTCATATACATCAAGCTTACACTTCAAACATTTTCTAGTGCAAGTTTTGCAGCAGGACTTGTAGGAACCACGGCAACAGCTCCAATAGATATGGTGAAGACGCGTATGATGATACAGAGAGAAAATGCAAGTGCCCTATACAAGAATGCATTCGACTGTGCATACAAGGTTCTTATCAACTTTTAAGTGATGAAAGCAGTTTGCTCAACTGCCAGCTTTCTGATTCTCTTTGGTGTTTTTGTTACTATCATCACATGCTACATAATGACAGCCCCTCCTAATGGTGAGGTTGTTTACTTAACCTTACCTTAAATTTGCAGATCTGCAGGTCAGAAGGGTTATTTGGGCTTTACAAAGGGTAAGCATTATGTACAAAAAATGCTATGTTCATTTTGAGCTTTTAAACATTTGGACCCATAAAGAGGTATCAGATATTGGCATCATTGCATAACGAATGGCGACTCGTTTGTCACACAGATGGTCAGCAATGTTTGCAAGGCTTGGCCCGCAAACAGCTATAACCTTTCTAGTATATGAAAAGCTCCGGCAGGTGGTTGGCATCAGTGCTTTATGATAGATATGAGGGGCACAATGACCTTTGTTGGAAATGAGACAACCTGATAACTGCATCATAAATGTTGTGGGGCTTCTCTTCAAAATTTGAAGAGTGGGAACCAGGTCTGAGGTTCAGAAATCTTATAGGTAAAATTTAACTAGCAGCCCTCCATTCCTGATCAATACAAAATAAAGGGTTGATCACGAATGGATATGTTAGTATGGATATGCCACTTCAACCATACGAGCATAATGAACACTTAAGATTTTACTCCTGGCACCATCTCCATCACCATTGCGATGATAGAAAAATTCAATTTTAACATTTTGCATCAAAAAAATTTAATGCGAAGTTCTGAGTTAAACGCTGTTGGGGCTCTCTGCTTGTGTGTCTAATGGACTTTTTGTTCTTAGAGGAGGAGAATTATATTGTGCTTCAAAATAGATAAAGGAAGCTAGCTTATTACAATAACGTTGGCAGTTATAGCAAGGAGACTTGCACCAAGAATCTAACTAGAGTTTTCATCTTAGATACAATGTAGAAACTATGGGATATGATGCTAGCCCGGGATGATAGTAAGGACGTTTGCCCCAAAACTTTCATAGGTTATATTTCCATCTGAAGCATGGAAACAAAGCTCTGACCATATCTCAAAATCTTGAACCATGCTATGCACAATCCTGAATTAGAATACGAAAAATACTTGGTCGAACTGTCCTTAAAGCATATGAAAGAAAAGTAGAGTTTTTACTCGCAAAAAGAATCAAATACCATCGCATAGAGATAGTTACTTCAGAAATTGTTAGAATGATTAGCATTTGCAACCTGACATTTTCCCTAAAATTTGTCATTTTTCTCTACAACTTGATGATGACCCTTGTTTAAGCCTACTGTCCAAAGACCTGCTAAAGGTCTGATTTGAAAAGGATTGCTGTTACATCTAATTCAATAGAGCAGGGTTTCATTTGCTTTGTGTAAAAGGCTAGGTAATCTTCATCAAGGAATTCTCTAGATCTGATTGCGGTGCAAACTTTGACCACTCCATTGTAACTTTATAACGTAGGGATATGTGAGTCTTTCAACAGAGAGAGCAACAAAAGAGGTCCGAAACTTCCCCTCAAGAGAGCAAGACCTCTATTGTCATCTATAAGTATGAAGCAATACTACCATCTGCAAGCACATGTTTATGTTTCAAGCAAAAGTGCAAACACAAATTCTTTAAGGCATCTCTACATTGACTCTGGGCCTAAACCCTTTTCAAATTGATTATCATTTGTGATATGCGCATGTTATTATTGACTCAAGTCTTTGGCTGTGTTGCCCATGTTCATGTTCTCTCAAAGAGAACTTTGAATGCTAAATCCAAAAAGATGATATTTTGTGGCCATGCCTCTCATTCCAAAGGATTTTAGTTCTCGAATTCTTCTCTTTAGGGCATTGTTCTCTTTGCTTGGCTAGATGTGACAAGAGTTCAAGATTTAGTGTCGACTTAATTGGAGCTTCTTCATTCTGTGCTTATATTGACCCATTTCTACATGCCGAGAAGATATCGCCCCATCTAGAACCTTCACTCCTTGACCCCTCTCACCCTTGTAACCCTCTTCAATGCCGACTATACATCAGCTATCCTGACACCCTTTGGTGTTTCCTTCCCATCCTTCTCATCACTACCTTTACTTATAAACTCATGGTACACTACCTTGCCCCTCTCACCCTTGTAAGATGGTACCTATCAGTAACCTTACCCCTCTTACCCTAGTGATAGATACATGGTACCTATCCCCTCTTACCCTTGTAACCTTCTCCATCGTAGTCAGTACATCAGCTATCCCCACACCCGTCTTCCCAACTTTCCCATCACTACCTTCATCTACAAATACACAATACACCTCTTTCATTCAAGCTCAAACAACCACTCTTACATAGCTGAAAAGGAGGATGACTCCTTTGTTATGAATGTGGATAATTGACAAGTTGATATGGAGATAGATGGCAATTTGCAAAATTTGTTAGGACAATGAAAATCAAAGGTTACCGCCAAAGTCCAGGGGAGGGGGGCGTGCACTTTTGACCGCCCATCTATTGTATATTAAAATCCGAAATCCTGTTGTCGAGCTTTGGATACACGACAACTCAACGATCGTAGTCTGCAACGTTGACAGCCAATCAATGCCATGTCGATTGTCTCCCTCGTTTTCTTGAGCTATGTAATCTTAGCCCTTGGCTACATGAATGCCGGCTTTCTGATTGCATCAGGAAACCATCTTCTACTAGAGACTCTTCTTTCTCTAGTGTTATGGTGTAGGGAATGGTCGCCTACTGACCATTCTCGTAATGAGGGAGATTGTCTCCCTCGCTCTCTCATGGGCTAAGAATACGTATCTGAAGAAAACGAGAGAGACAATCGACATGGGCACCCACTTTTCAGCACAAAATGCATTCGATCCCCTCGATCCAATAGAAGCGGTTGCGGCTTTCTGTTGCACTACATCAATTGGCTAAAATAACCAATGTTGTTTTCATACAGGATACTGCCTCTGCCTCTTGTGAACAAGAACACCAGAGGCAAAAGAAAACTCTCCAATTTTCACTAGGCTCGTCTGAACCTAGTCTATAAAGCAACCAATAGTAAGTAGGGAACGCCTATGTTCACAAGTAAGGGCCATCACATGGTGCCTAGTTATCAATTATCTTGACATATAATTATTTGGTACTCTCTCTCTCTCTCTCTCTCTCTTACTAGCTTTCCACAGACGTCACGACACTAGCCTTGCTTGACAATGGAGTGACGTCGTCTCGCATAGTCATCAAAATGGATAATTATCTCTCTTGTGAGCATGCCCTAATCGGGCTTGTTGCTTGCATGCTGAAGTCATCTCTTCTCTAGATATGAGACTAGGGTGGTTGAAACCTGTCTCTCCTCCCGGCCTCTTGCCCTTTTATAGACAAACCTTGAGCTCGGTTCAGACTAGCCCCTGGCCTCTAGAACCTTGGCTTTGACATTACTCCCCCTTGGAGAAGTATTTTCATCCTTGAAAACAAAAATGAAAAATTTACTTTTAAGGTGTTGGCCCAGTTTTTAGACTTTTTGAATGTTTTGGCACCCATAAAAATACCTCTTTCCCTACCATGAAGGTTACTTGCCGACATTTCTCATCAACATACTTTTTGTATCTATCTTCTGCTTGTCAAACATTTTGACGAGCATGTTTTAGCACATATGTGTGGTCTTGGAGAAATTCCTTGACCTACTGAACTGTCTTAGTCGCCAACCCCACCATAACTAGTGATCTAGGTTGAAAATCATACATAAATATAAAAGCCTAAAACAAGTCGTCACATGCTTTGCACTATTGTAAGCAAACTCTAGGATATGGAGATAATCTTCTCAATCAGATTGTTTTTTGCTAATGTATGCTCTTATCATATCCTCTAACACTTGATTAACACGTTCAGTCTGACCATTCGTTTCTTGATGATCTGCATTACTAATGTTAAGTTGTGTACCCAATCGTTTAAACACATTCCTCTAGAAATGTTTGTTCAACCTCACACAATATTGTTGGGCAACCCGTATAATCTATACAGATTTTTAGCAAATAACTTGGCTAACTCTAGAGTTTTAATTGTGAATTTGGTTGAAATAAATTTGTAAAGTTTAGTCAACCAATCTACTACCACCCATATTGATTCACGATCTCGTATAGTGGTTACAATAAAGTCCATAGACATACTTTTCTATTTACCATTGGAAATTTTCAATGGATGCTAGAGACCTCCCGCTTTCATGCGCTATGCTTTATTAACTTGAAAAATTTATGGCAATGCAAGCTATAGTCTTGAACATACGAGTTCATACGTTCTCTTTATGCTTGGGTGCCCTTCACTGAGACTGTCATGACATTCATAAAGAATTTGGCGCTGAATGTTTGCGTCTGTTGGTACACAAACTCTCACCTTCCGGAGTAGGTATCCATCATCTATGAAAAAATTCTTCCATCTCTTCAGCTTATCACTTGAAAGAGGAGAACTAGGTGTGGAGGTTAACGACACACTAAAAACATGTAGACATTTGGGACACATGGTTCCCTCTATCCTCTTAATCTTAAGAGTAATGCCTCTCCTGTATTTACAAATCGTGCGGCTTTATTGACCTTTGTTGGTGATGGAGATAATGGGTTGCTTGGCTATTGCAAAACTCTAACTAGCCAAGCTGTAAATCACAGATGCATGCTTCATGCTCATGCGAAGGAGATCCTATGACTCTCTAATTTGCATCGTAATGACCAAAAAACCATATTGCAGCACACACAGGAATTATAGGTCCTTCGAGAAAAGGTACAAACCTTATGAAAGAAAGATACGAGCTTGGGTGCTCATGTTGTGCGAAAGAAGAAACTACAAAATCTTGAAACCTTGAAGGTTGGATTTGGTGGTATTTAAAAAAGAATCCAAGCACTGAGGTGAGCAGTTCAATCTTTCTATGTATCGGTTTGACTTATGCATTGTTTTCTTTGTCGACATTCCATCTATGCATTGCTTTGACTTATGTATTGCTTTCTTTCTAGACATGCTATCTATGTATTGCTTTGACTTATGTACTTATTTTTTTGTAGACATGCTATCTATGTATTGCCTTGACTTATGTATTGCTTTCTTTGTAGGCATGATGTCTATGTATTGCTTTTTTTGTAGACATGCTATCTATCGAGACAAGGAAAACATTCATCCCATAGCCAATGTAGGGAAGCAATTGACGCCCTTGATAAGAATAAGTCTTGCAAAAGATATAATCCATGACAAGAAGTTTATGGTTTTGCGGATGTTGTTGACCGATTTATTTCTCAGAATGCAGTGCCTGCCGTCGCAGACATACATGACACACTTTGACTCATTTGACGTTATTAAGAGAGGGTATTCAACTATTCAACACTGTGTCTCCTCCATATTTATGAAGAAGGGAATAAAGTCTAAGCTACTACCAACGGAAGCAAGTGTTTGGAAAGAGAGACTGCAGCTCAACAATGCACATAACGACTTCCTTGGTTTTCCCTTTCATATTCAAAGTACTTACAAAGGCCAAGGAACAACTACAACTTATGATGAGCACAACAATATTTTCATGGACCTTACTTTGTTTCAGACTAGAATGATAGAGTTCTACAATGTCACATTTGAAGAGACTGGTGGTGTGCTGTATTTTTTCTTGAAGCTAGATGAGTGTGAGATTCTTGTAGAGAAGAAATTAGAGTGAGTGACAATCACATTAATAAATAGGGAACTTTTGAAATGTCCTACCAACGATCCTTTATACTTCAGTGCTCAGTCTGAAGCCAGTGTATGGTGGCTTGGTGCTTTTGAGGTAAATTATTTTCTTCCAACCCTTGTACTAAAATAATACATTTCATTTCACATCACATCAAGATGAATCTTGCAAAAGTACCTATTTCTGACATAATTGATCGAAAAATGAATCGAGGAGAGGTGTTGTCTGTGGATGGAGGAGAGACTTTCAGGTTCAATTTCATCTTGCAGGTGACCTCAAAAAACTAAAGCATATGTATAATTGTAGAATGGGTGCAATGAAAAAATATCCATGCTTGTTTTGCATGGAGTTTGCAGAGGTGATGGACCCCAAGTGGTGGAGAAAGGCTCCTACTCGGCACAATGAATACCCTAACTTCTGCCCAATTCTAGAAATTCAAGTGGTTAATGCCCACATTTGTACAATTCATGCTCTTTGCAGAATTGTGGAGAAGTTAGTATATCTCTACATTGGGTTCAATATGGGTCTCCATGGGGGCAATGTCAAAATCTAGCGGGACGAGAAAAGATCAAGCAATGAGAAGGATGTGCCTTCCAAACCATCCATTGGCAAGGTCAAGGCCCACAAGGCATAAAAGATGTGAAGTGTACAAAGTGTGGAAGGATAAATTAGCAAAGTTGCAATATAAAAAACTTCATATGGCCATGAAAGACCAAGAACTAGCTACTCACAATGCCAAGGTTGATGTCTGGAATTCCATAGATACACTCTTTTTGATGCGTGACAAAGATGATTTGTCACAAGAGGATCTCAGCAAGTTCAAGGAGAACCTCCAAATTCTAAAGAAATCATTCAAGACAGCATGGACAAACACTCACATTACTCATTACATGGTACTCTCAAAACCATTCTTGTGATTAGAAACAACTACGTCAGTGTCCCGTGTGCTTATCAACTTTTCTTTATTTGAAGCACATCATTTTCAACCATTTACCATAATGCATTCAAAAATATGGAAACCCAGGGCTTGGAAAAGTCTCATTACATGGTGAGAAATGCCTACTTTAGACACACTTAGCATGGTGGCGCTCGAGAGAAGTCAAACAGTTTGAAAGAGCTATTCCAATGATTCTATTGCAGAATCCTTCACCGCATGCAGTAAAATAAAGTATTAGTGTCTTTAGCAATAGCACATGCAATCAAATATTTACAACAAAGAAAATGTTGTGAGGCTTTTAAGAACTCCAATTCTCGTGAAGGCCAAAGAAAGTGGAGAGAGACAATGCAATATGTGAACCACAGGTGGAGCAAGAGGCTGTGAGTCTTTAACACAATATGTGGTTATAACACAACATGTACAAAATCTGTCAACTTGTACAAGGGAAAATTTGTGCTTAAGAAAACATGTACAATTCACAAGTTGTGTATCAACTTGTTGAAAATTTAGATATATTTTTCGACACATTGCCTTTGTATCGTATCATCAAGTGTTTGCCATAATCTAAGAGTTCATTTGGGTCTTGTTTTCCTAAGGATAGTGCCATTGCTATGTATGTGTGGTAATATGCGGCACGATCCCATGTATACCCTAGAATGTACCCGAAACACTCTCTTGCAAATCTTTATCAATAAGAATGACTTTGTCCGCGTTCTGTGGCAGCATTGGTCCACCTAGGAAGTGAGAGAGTGTCGTCAAGACAAAATTTCTGTACTCACCTCTTACAAGATTCCATTGTGAAAGACCAAGATTGGTGCCTCGCAGAGTTTTTCAAGATATTGTCAAAGAGCTGCATCCCCTTCCACGATACTCTCAAGTCTGACAATAGAGAAAGTCACCCTTTTCAGCAATCCAAGATTGTAGCTATAAAGAAGTGTTAGATTTTAGAAAGAGACAGGGGGGGGGGGGGGGGGGGGGGGGGGGGTGGGTTTGGGATTACCATGAAACTCTAATCTTGCATCCAAAGCTTTTCCTTTCATAGGTCCAACGAGCAGCTCGACCCTTGTGCTAGGCGCTTATACCAATCCTCTACTTCTAGATTGTTGGTTGAGGGCTTCAGGCTATTCTTGATTGCTTGAAAAGTGACCTCATCAAGGAGTGTCTCCTTATACTTTTTTGGTTTCTGGAAATAGAGTTTGAGGCACTCTAGTGGGATACTGGAGGTTTCCATTGCCTCATCATCACTATTGTCTTTAGAAACAAAGCCATTCCTCTCCTCGTGAAATTTTGAGATGGTGCCAAGTGCAAAGTCTTCCCTCAACAAAAACATACTTTGAATATCATGGAGAAAAATGTATGTCTTGTCGCCAATTCTAAATTTTGGCACACAAGGAAGCATAAAATCTGGTTGTTTTTCATTGAATCCAAACACATCCATTGGTAGCTTGTTTTTGATGTTTTCATAGAGAGCATTTTGCATTGTTCAACCTCCTTTGCTTCTACCTCAAAGTTAATAGCCTCCTCTATCTTGTCCACTTCATTGTAGTCCTTCTTGTTCATATGGTGGTAGATCTTGTTTCTCCATGATTTCCTTTGGGTTTTTTATAAGACTTGCAAATAGTTAATTCAGATAAAAAAAAGGCCAAAGGACTTCCGAATTAGCTTGCACTCCTTTTTGTGCATAAGGCACCATAGGTCTGTATGAAAGTGAAAACTGAGTGTATTTCTTATATGAACGTCCTTTGGGATCACAATCTCTGAAGTGAACCACCACCATGTTATCAAGGATGACTGTGCCTTTTTGCACCTCTAGCTCAAACGTGTCTCTTTCATGCTTTAAGAAGTCATTGTGCTAAGCTAGAAGGTCATCAAGACTAAAGTTGCCATTAAATATTCCACATATCTTATGAATTTTATCAATAGCTGTTGAAGATATTGCAAAATCAAAAGGTCTTTCATTGATGTTTGCAGGTCTTCTTCAATAATTGTGTCTTTTTTCCTCTCCTATTTTGTGTTGCACTTTGTAGGTGACTGTGCGCTTTGCCGCACATGTCGAAGGCTAGGAACTTGTATGTGCACTGTGTGCAAGCCTCGAAAGTATGCAAGCACACAACTAGACAATCCTAGCGAGATTAACGAAACAATGGTGTGTCACTCACCGCTCAATGCTTTTGTCGTGAAGGATCCTGTGCCGCGAAGAAGGAGGAGCAGCCGCGGATGCCGCGCTCAACCGCCTCTCTATCGTCGATGCTGCCGCAATGCTCAATCACACACACACTCTCTCTCTCTCTCTCTCCCTCTCTCTCAAGCATACACACACCCACATACACACACAAGCACATGAAGGAGAAGGAGATAGAGATGGAGCAAGAGCACTTCTTAGATTACACCTCCAAGAATGAGCATTTTTAGGTCAAATAGACCTTTTATAAGAGTTTGACCCATTCACATATGGGCTCCCACAGTAGCCGGTCATTGCAAAACTATTGTAAAAATAAGATAAGTGGTGCGCCTCTAATCGGCGATCAACTACACACCTATTGGACCGACAATCCCGGTCCATGACTCAATCAAATAAATAATATGCGTTTGTCGAGGTGATAGGGTGTGCGTGAGGGTCAACACGTCCCTCTTCTTGATGTAGATTCCATCCTTGGAAGCTGTTGAGATGAAGCCCGTTTGTTGAGGTGGAACAGCATCCGAGATTGAATGTCCTTAGCCTTCTTCAATCATTGAAAAATCAACCAAAATCGGCACAGTAACTGCATATGCAATTAAAAAGAATATGCAATTGTAGGCACACAGATTGATTGGTAACAGAATATTAAACAATTTGTCAACAGTAAACATTAAACTGTACTATAATCAAACACATAAGCAGTTGTAAACATAAAAAATTAAACAAGTTTGGGGTCGCTAATTTAACGATCAAAAGACACTAGAGGTCAACTATTAATACCATGGACAAGCTTCTCAATTTTCTCTGGTCAATTAAGCCGTTTAATCGCGAGAGCTAAGTATTTCATGTCCGAGGGTTGACTAGAGGCTATACCTAGAAGACCTTGTAGTTAAGCTACGATAAAAGAAATTGCTCATGAAATCATCACTTGACTTATTCTCTTTTCTTTGACCCCTCAAAAGTCTTTTCACATTGATTCAATTTTGATGTGTGTGCTTATTTTGTATGCCTTGGGTTTTTTGCTTTTCAAGGAAAAGCGCCCACACTGGGAACCTCTAGGAGTACCATAGGCGATACATGTGAGTGAAGTACCAAATCAAGTTGGGATTTCTCTTCCAGCTTAAGATTTTACATTGTGGCACTTTTAATTTTTTTGTTTGCTCGTTTTCAGCATTTTATTTTTATAACTTTGGGGGGTCATATAACACTGTTACCCTCCCTAGGCTCATCACACTAGTAAACTACCTTTATAATACTTAAGCTAAAGGTCAATAGGGACTAAGCCCACTAGAAAGCCCTAGTATATTGCACACAATGCTGTCTAAATCGGATTAAGAGCCTAAAGTAACCATTGATTATTAGGAAGGCATTCCCCGTGGTATCAAGAGAAGATCTCTAGTGCCTAACTTGATCGAACTACCTTAGTCAGACTGCTTGATTCTTTAACCTAGACAAGGGATTATGACAAAAAATTATATAGGATCTAATGTTTAATCTAAGCAAATTTGCTGATATTATGCTACCAATCACATTGAAAGCAGACAAACATGGATGCAAAAACAAAGATAAGGGACAATGCTAATGGTCAAGAAACACCTGTTCGTGTTGATGATCGCGCTTGATTTAAAGAGTGAACGAGAGAAATATTCCAGGAAGTTTATCTTAACAACAGCTACACGATCCTGTACACACTAGAAAACACAAGGAATACCTCTAGGAGACACATCAGTGGGAAGAGGCACCAACGTTTGTTGAACACAATCTAACAACATAAGGAACCCTAACCTAATTATTTACACCCCCCTAGAGAGTCAAGGAAATGGGATATTCTAGAGATGGGGAGGTAATCCTAAGGCTAAACCCCTATCCTTGTCATCGTCGAGAAAAAAAAGGTCATCATTCGTGAGACCATACGTGCCATCCGTGTAATCATGTAACTCTTCCTCACCATTAGAGGCACAAATGTTCACTAAGAACGTACTAGGCGTCTATAGTCATCTTGGTCAAGAGGGTAAGCTTGTGCAAGCGAAGAGATGTCCTCTACTAAGTATGGATCAGTCGTGGTCAAGAGACGTATCAACCATTCTAACACCTCAAAATTCCTCTCACACGCTAGCGTATCTACCAAATCCCATTCTCATGCAATACCGGGTAGACTATGTGAAACACTTGTGAAAAGTAAAGAGGGTACCTCTCACCCAAGGTAGGAGTGGATGACTCTAGCGTACTAGCCATATTTGTACATACAGATAGATGATGATTAGAGTGCAAGTATTGTAAGGGTCGTGTCAAAAATGTGTCTTTCTGCATAATGTGTTTTTATGATTTTGTGTCATGTATAAAACTTGTAGGTTTCCAGATTTTTGTTTGGTGGCTCTTGCTCTTTTACTTTTTTTCTTTTTTTTGTGAGTATAAGGCTTTATATATACATTCCCTAATATTAGGAGATTGAGAGGTCAGGGAGGAAGGTTAAGAGGGCAGAAAGTGAAGATGGATGTCAACAAACACTCCCCCCTTCCTTGAGTAGATCATACCTTTTGAAATGATTCGTCACCTTTTGAAACTAATTGTTCCAAGTTGTTATGGGTGACTTTGACCAATAGTTTTTGAATGCCCTAGGCATTTCATCTAGTTGCAAGGGTGGTAAGGTACTCTCCCATGATTTTATTTGCAACGTTGTTGTAGGTGGTGAACTTACAAGAGGTGCAAACTCTTTCTTGTTTGTATGGACATGTACTATGGTAGGTGGAGGTTGTGTCGAAGCTTCTATTTTTGTATATGAACTATATGAAGATCAAGAAACTTCATTTGTTTTTTCTATGGTTGAGCTGAGCGAAACAAGCATTTCTTGCTTTGGTATCCAAACTAGCTCCGAATCAGGTGTATAGTGTTCTGTGATCTTTCCTTTTCCACAATCTTCAATCGGCTTTATCGTCAGAGGATTTGACTCACATGGGTCAACTGACAGGTAAGAACACAATTTACGTTTTGGCACCTAGATTTGATCATTTCCTTGATAGTAGCCTTGGGCTTCCAATAGTTGTTTAGGAATCCAATGCATGTTTTCTTACATTTGAGAGCAAGTGGGGTGTTTCTTACAAGGCTCCTGTTTTTTAGCATCAACCATGGTTGCTAAAGAAGCTTTAGGGTTTTCTTAGTTATATTGCGATGGGTCTTGTGTGCCACATTTTCTGTTACAACTACAGAAGTTGAAGCTTTAGAGAGTTGGGCTATAGAGACATATGTTTCAACCTCTGGACATGCACTGCTTTGGGTTTTATTTCCTCAGGAGGTAATATCTCAGGGACTATGGCTTGAGTGATAGGGCTAAGAGTTGGTTTCTGCATCGTGACACTCCCTATCCCCCAATCAATAGTGCATTTGGCCGCTATCATCCACGTGCATCCTAGGTTTATATTACCTTCCATAGTTTCAACAACGCATGACCAAAAAGTCTTGTGCAACAACCCTGTTGTCATAACTGACAAAAGTGTGCCAAATTCTAAAAACTACAGTTTTTTTCTTGTTGGCACCCTTGACTTGGATAGTACTCTCAAATAGAGATGGCTTCCGCAACTAACACCACACTCCATATGACAACAAATTATATTTAGCATCCGTGTCTAATAAGGCATTATACAACACTTTTCCATAGGCGCTATTTAGTTCAATAGAGTATCGTAGTGGTGTGTCAGAGTCCAATCAATCATCCTCTATTTCAATGTGGAATGCATGTGTAACTCCAAGATTGGCCTCTTGTTGGCGTCTTATGCGTTGTCGCTCCTTAGCCTCAGCTTGAGCTTGTATCTTCTTCAATTTTGTTTGTGCCTTGGCTGCCTTTTTTTTTTGATGGGTGGCATGTAGCTCCTCTTGGCTTAAAGGATCATAATATCCTTTAAGTTTGCTCCCATTGAGGAATTCAATGGTTTCAACTCCATCAAGAGTCTCCATACGAATGGTACCTTGTGGGGTGATTTCACATACTCTATATGATCCTTTTCCTACATATTTCAACTTTTTCTTTTTGTTACACACTCCATACATAAGGACTTTATCACCAACATTGATGTCTTTGTTCTTTAGATGACAATCAAACCATTTCTTTCTCCTATCTTTCTCTAGAAGTGCATTTTACACAGCCAATTGTCTTTCTTCGTCTAACCTTTCAAGGATATATAAATGCTCAACTAAAAGGTTACCATCCCAACCTTCTTGTGAACCTACGCACAGACTAGGAATTACAAACTCCCATGGCATAACTGCTTCTTGGCCATATACCATTTTGAAAGGTGTACAATTAATAGCCACTTTGTAAGCAGTATGGTAAGCCCATAGAGCTGATGTCAGCTTAAAATCCAATCTGTGCGATGAGATTCCACTGTTTTGGTCAAGATAGAAATTAAGGTCTTGTTAGTGCTCTTAGCTTGGCCATTTCTTGTGGATAATATGGGCTATCATGAAGTTTGTCGTGAGTTCCTTTATCACTCCATTTATAAAACGAGTACCATTGTCACTCACAATTTCAAAGGGACAACCAAATCTTGTAATAATGTTCTCAAAGAGAAACTTGGCAGTTGACCTTGCATCAGTCTTGCATGTCGCCCTGGCTTCCGCCCACTTTGTCACATAGTCAGTGGCAACGATAATATATCAAGATCGAGTGTTACGAGTTGCTGGACTAATTGGGCCTACAAGTCTAAACTCCATTTTTCAAATTGTTGAGTCACTTTAACAGGATGTAAGGATATCTTATCCTTTCATTGTGTGATCTTGTAACATTGGCATACATCATGTAAAGTCCCCAATCCCGACTACACCGAGATCGGGATGGGATCCTTGACAGGTCTCTAGGCCTTATAAAAATCAGAGTCTCTAAACAAGAAAAATCCAAGGAATAGACCTTTACCATTGACAATGGCTCGGGTCTATAGCCTTAGAAGTAGACCTAGTCCTGTCTCGCAGCGGAAACGGGACAATGTATTCAAACGGCCTACAAAAAAATTCTTATTCCGGCCCTATAGCTTCATCATTCAGATTATGGTTTCCTTAGCCAACGCTTTTTTCCCCCTAACATATGTGAGGGCACAGCCGTTGGTGGATTCCTCTTCCAAGTGAGAAGTTTCTAAAACGTTTTAGTGTGCTGGAATGGATAGTTACCTGACTAATCAGGTCCACCCGTCCATGATTGACAACCTTAGTCAATCCCCACTTACCACCCCGCACTCACACACAAGATTCATTTATCTTATTATCACCTTGTTTTAACATTTAAAATAATGGTTTCTTTTAACGTTCCATCACGGTAATTCCTTGAAGACAGCATTGAAAGCATTCTTTTAGCAAACATACATCTTTAAACTTAAGACAGGGTACTGTCAATCAAAACATTATCCATAATAACCATGACCAGTACTCGTCTTGTTTCAAGACCACCTAAGGGTGAAAAACGACACCCATTCCTTGTTCAAATCCGGAGTGGAATAAACCCCCACCCAAGGTTCCGGATGCCCATACACCAAACCAGTTGCCCATACAACTGGGCGGCTCCCCTAGGATAAAAACGGTATCCTAACTTATGTAGAAACATCAAGACATGACACGGAGTAGAAACTCATCGTTCATGGGGGTAACCGACTTAACCGTGGCTAGAAAGCCAATCATTATCATCAATTTATATCAAGGAGTCGGAGGTGTCTTGAGACAAGCTGTCTTAAGGATGATCAAACATATCTTTCCTAATTCAACCAGTTTTAACCCAAACAATTCTTTCCTATATTATAAACAAATGCACGTTGGAAGTTACCTTCCATTTTCAGCCAGATTATCCTTCTTACGTATGCAATGCTAACTTATAAAATAACTTAAACTAATTAAAAACTTAATTGAACAATGGGACACCCACCTGGGATTGATTGGCCATCTGCTACTGCGCTGGCGCCTGAAGACTCTCCTCCGTAGGCCTACTACTAGGCTCGGCTTCGTCGTCGTGCGACGCTCTAGTTTGTTTTAGAGCTATTTCCTCATCATCAGATGTAGGAGTTGCTCGGGTTCTTTTTGATGCCATAACTTCTTATCCTTATAAAAAGGACGTCTAATCATTAGGTAAATAATTCAAAATCTAGACTTAACCTTTGTATTCAACCGTAACCGATCCAAGGTTAAATTTATCGTCTTAATTGATAAATTCTTGACCTAGTAATTTCTTATCTGTCTATATAAGCATGATAACTTCTTCCACCGCTTCCCTAAGGGTTTTCTAAGCTCTTCTAACTTTCTTATAATTTTCTATATCTTTTTCCTAATTTTTCTATCAACTTTTAAGCTATTAATTTACTTATTTTGGGCTTAATATTTATTGTATTTAATTTCTCTTAAATATTTCATTTCCTTAACTTGATATCATAGGTTTATAATTACTATAATTTTTCTAAAAACTTTTAATCACAAATTCTATTTATTTTAATTAATCATTTGCAAAAAATAGGACTTTTGGTCAATTATAATTTACTAACCTCACTAATTAACTATGGTATAATTACCACAAGTAGACAAGGATATTTTTGACGTCTGCTAATTATCTTATTATTTTCCAACTTAGTTATATAATTTCCATCTTCAATTTTCAGCTAAATTTAGGATAATTTGACTTAAATAAATACTTATACTACTTTTTTTACCTTGACATATTTATCACAGCCTCTTTATTATGTAAAATAACTGTGATAAATAGAATGTAATCATATAGCATGATTTACTAATTTCCCCTCTGAAATTTCCACCAAAATTAGTATATTTTGACTTTGATAAATATCTATACTACTTTCCTAACCTTGGAATAAATATCACGGCCTTTTTGCCCTATAATATAGCTCTGGTAAATAGCATGTAATCATATAGCATGTTTTACTAATTTCCCTCTTAAATTATAGCTAAAAGTGGTGTAATTTGACCTAGATAAATATCTTTACTACTTTTCTGACCTTAGAATAATTATCACGGCCTCTTTACCCTATGATATAGCTCTGATAAATATCATGTGATCATATAGCATGATTTACTAATTTCCCTCTTTAGTTTTTAGCTAAAAATAGAGTAATTTGACTTAGATAAATATCTATACTATTTTTCTAACCTTGGCATAATTATCACGGCCTCTTTACCCTATAATATAGCTCTGATAAATAGCATGTAATCATATAGCATGGTTTACTAATTTCCCTCTTTAATTTTTAGCTAAAAATGGTGTAATTTGACATAGATAAATATCTTTACTACTTTTCTAACCTTGGAATAATTATCAAGGCCTCTTTACCCTATAATATAGCTCTGATAAATATCATGTAATCATATAGCATGATTTACTAATTTTCCTCTTTAGTGTTTGGCTAAAAATAGTGTAATTTGACTTAGATAAATATCTATACTACTGTTTTGACCTTGACATAATTATCACGGTCTCTTTACCCTATAATGAAGCTCTAATAAATAGGATGTAATCATATAGAATGATTTACTAATTTCCCTCTTTAGTTTTTAGCTAAAAATAGCGTAATTTCACTAAGATAATTAGTTAAACTAATTATCTGAGCTTCTCCTAATTATCACGGGTTTTTTAACACCCAGTTAACCAATGATAAATATATCACAAAAATTGAAATCAATTTACTAATTTCCCCTATTTAAATTTTTCAAAAAAAAGAGTAATTATGTCCAATTAATTAGCTAGATTAATTATCTGAGCTTATTCTAATTATCACAGGTTCCTTAACACTCAATTAACTACTGATAAATATATCACAGTAGTTGAAATCAATTTACTAATTTCCCTTATTTAAATTTCTCAGAAAACAGGGTATTTCTGCCTAATTAATTAGCTAAATTAATTATCTGAGCTTATGCTTATTATCACAATTTTCTTAACACCTAATTAACCACTGATAAATATATCACAGTAATTGAAATAAATTTACTAATTTCCCCTATTTAAATTGCTCAAGAAACAGGGTATTTCTGCTAAAGTAATTTGCTAGATTAATTATCTGAGCTTTTCCTAATTATCTCTGGTTTGTTAACACCTAATTAACCTATGATAAATATATCATGGCATTTGAAATCAACTTACTAATTTCCCCTATTTAAATTTCTCAAGAAACTAGGTATTTCAACTAAAGTAAATAGCTAGATTAATTTTCTGAGCTTGTGCGAATTATCTTTGGTTCTTTAACACCTAATTAACCTATGATAAATATATCATGGCATTTGAAATCAATTTACTAATTTCCCCTATTTAAAGTTTCTCAAAAAATAGAGTAATTCTGCCTAATGAATTAGCTACATTGATTATCTGATCTTCTCCTAATTATCACGGGTTTCTTAACACCTAATTAACCACTGATAAATATATCACATCAATTAAAATCAATTTACTAATTTCCCCTATTTAAATTGCTCAAAAAAGAGTAATTCTACCTAATTAATTAGCTAGATTGATTATCTGAGCTTCTCCTAATTATCACTATTTCCTTAACACCTAATTAACCACTGATACATATATCACATCAATTGAAATCAATTTACTAATTTTCCCTATTTAAATTGCTCAAAAATTAGAGTAATTCTGCCTAATTAATTATCTAGATTGATTATCTGAGCTTATCCTTATTATCACAGGTTCATTAACAGGCACTTAACCACTGATAAATATATCATAGCAATTAAAATCAATTTACTAATTTCCCCTATTTAAATAGCTCAAAAAACATAGTAATTATGTCTAATTAATTAGGAAAATTACTCAAAAAATTATAGGATAATTTTCCTAGCTTAATGACTGTCTAATTCAATTCTGATAATTACCTCATCTTAATCTAAGCTTAATTAATATATTTATCATTAATTCATGGTTAATTTGGCTAATTTCAGTCCTAATATGATAGGATAAATAATTAGCTTAACATTACTAATCTTAATTACAATAATCAGCAGAGATTAATTAATTAAGAGAGGTTTTATGAGTATACATAGGCCTAATCTTTGATTTATTAACAAACTAGCTTAATCTAACCTTGCTAATTAAGAAGGATTAGGTTAATTACTGTTTAAATTAATCAATTAGAGATTAATCTCTAATGATTTCTGCGTAGTGTCCTCTCTAGATGAGAGAGAGAGTATCAAGGCTCCGAGTCTGTCTAAAATGTGAAGCTAGGGGTCCTATTTATAGTTTTCTGGCACTCTTAAGCTCTCACAGGCTGAAAAAGGCAGTTGCTTGCAGTTCAAGCAACCCCCTACAGGTCAAAAAACGACCCCTGCTGCTAAATGAGTCCCTGGCAGGTCAGTGATGACCCTCCCATTACCTGCCAGCTTTTAAAATGTCAATTTTGTTATAATTTGACCTATTTTTGCTTAATTGGTAAATATCTTGTAAATATCTGGGAGACCTTTAATAAAGTCTATGCTTAAATGATTACTCTAACCCTTCAATTTTACCTATTTTACTCAATTCACAGTGTAAACTTCCAGGGGTCATAACTATGCCAGTTTTTATCGGAATTCAATTCTGAAAATTTCTAGCCCGGGGTTTGCTGTGCTTAAGATTCCAAAAATACCAAAATTTGCCATGGTCGGACAATTCTATATTGCTTTTTCAATAATCATATCAGTTTGATTAAGCTTTATACAACCTTTAAGGTTTCAGAAACTGGAAACCTTACACATCACATCCTTTTGCAAAAAGTGATGCATCCTTGAATAAGGTAGGCCACCAATAGCCTGATTGTAACACCTTTCTAGTAGTTAGTTCCCCTGAGAAATGTCCTCCGGCTATACCCATGTGGGCTTCTTGAAGTATGTATAAATACTCATCCTCATGAGCACAACGTCTAAGAATATTGTCCTTCCGTAGCTTGTAGAGAGTTCCTGCAATTAGAGAATAAGGTTCATATTCTTTTAACAATTTTCAAGCTATATCCTTACGAAGCTCCTTGGGTGGAAAACCATTAACTAGAAAGTTCACAATCTTCTCACTCCATTCATGCATAGTCTAGACTAGGAATAGGGAAGTATCGGGCAATTCATCGTCGACTCGAGTAGAGGCTTCACCATTAGGTGTGCAAGACAAATGATCCACCATGACATGTCTTTTACCAGGTCTCACCATAATGGTAAAATCAAACTCAAGAAGAATTAAAAACCATCATGTAATTCTTCCCGTGGAACAAGGTTTACTTACGAGATACAACAATGCTTGATGATCAACATAGAAAAAAAAAACTTATTGGCAAGAAGGTAGAAGTGAAATTTCTTCACTGCGTAAATCATATGTAAACCTTCCCTCTCTCTAGTGGTGTAGTTTCTTCAGCATCATTGAATTGATGACTTGCAAAGCCAATGGGGTAGTCCAATTTATGTTCTCTTGGTTGAGCTAGAACACACTCAATAGCAAAGTTCGATCCATCAATATGCACATAAAAAATTACATTCCAATCGGGCACTCGTAGAATGGGAGCGCTTGTCAAGGTATTTTTCAATGACTCATAAGCATGGTCACACTCCTCGGTCCAATGAAACTCAGTAAGGAGTTTGTACAATGGACGAGTTATCTCGGCAAAGTTTAAAATAAACCGTCGATAATAACCAACATGGCCCATGAACATTTGAACTCCTTTATAGTTTGTAGGTGGTGGCAATTCAACAATGGCTTTAATTTTGCTCTCATTTGTGGAAATCCCATTTTGGGACACTATATGCCCTAAAATGACTCCATGTTTAATCCAAAATTGGCATTTGAAAAGGTTTAATGAGATGCGATACAAACTACACTTTTCAAACAATTTTCTTGAACATGATAGATGTTCTTTCCAAGAGGAATAAACACAAAGGTCATCTAAGAAAGCTTCGCAAAACTCCGTCCAATATTCTCTAAAAGCAGTGTTTATTAATCTTTGGAAGGTAGTAGGAGCATTGGTTAAGCCAAAATCCATAACACGAAATGCAACACTCCGAATTCGGTTATAAAATCTTTTTTACCTTGGTCCTCCAGTGCAATTGTGGTTTGATTGTATCCAGAGTACCCATCTAAAATGCTATAAGCTTCCTTCCATGCAACTCTTTCAAGCACATGTGCTGAATATGGCAAGGGGTAATGGTCCATCCTAGTGGCAACATTGACCTTTTTGAGATCCACACACACTCTGAGTTTCCCATTCTTTTTTGGCACAATAACTATTGGAGACACCCATTCTGAGTGCTCAATGGGGTATATGAATCCATATTTGATAAGATTTCAATCCCTTCTTGAACAATCTTTGCATACTTAGGATTCATTGGATAGGGTCGTTGCTGGAGTGGTTTAGCCATGCCATTCATGGGAATCGTGTGTTGCACCACCAAAGGTGGAACACCTTTCATATCATGATATGTCCGAGCAAATATATCCTTGAATTCCTTGATAAGTTCCTTAAGTACATACTCCTCAGTCTCTATCAGATCTTGGGCAATGAAAACATATTTGGACTCCTCACCATGGTTTGCTAACTCTATTTCCTTAAGTATTGCTGGACCATCATAAACTCCATTACTTCCATTGATAGGTGTCCTCTGTGCCTTTGTATACACAACCTTACGTTCCTCTGTGGTGTAGGATTTGAAATGTTCAGGTGCAGGGTGTAAGTCTGTGGGGTCTTGGTATTCTATGGACTACGATTTCTCTTTTGATTCCTTTTGTTGTTGAGCTAACTCTCAATTTTGTCATCTCCTTATGGTATGGCTCAACTTTGGCTTCTCTATAGCCTTGAGCTGTGCGATGTCAATGGATTGTGGACTACACCACATAACACTGTGAAGGTATTCACCCTAGTTATCTACCAACTTTCGATGAGCATCACATGCCCCTATATAATTAAGCCATTCTACGGTATATTTCTTTTCATTTATTCTAGCATGCACATTTGCTTGATAACTTTGCCTCTTATATCTCTTACTCTTTTTGTCTAATTCTTGATTACGATCGATCTCTAGTGAAGAGTCACTAGATGAATCACTATCTGTGTCTTCTGCTATCTTGGATAGATTGTCATCTAGGATACCATTGGGCCCTGAATGGTTTGTCTCCACATTTGCACCAAGGTTTAACTCAGATTATTCATCTTCAGAGTCAACTCCAATTGATGATTCTGACTCTGAGTTGTGTGGGCTATAGTCTTGTGAGACGCTACTAGTTCCAATGTCAGTCAAGTCTTCATCTTGTAGATCATTAGAAGTATATGCATTGCTCCTATCATATTTAAGGGTACGAGTTGTGGCCTTTCATCCCCCTTAGGTGTTACCCACGTCGTCCCCCTATTTCCCCAAGTGTCTATGGTTACTGCTAGGTGGACCCAATCCACATTGTCAGACTCAGTCATCCTAGGTAGAACAATAAGGAGAATCTTCCCCAACATCAGTGTGCATTTTATACGTGTAAAAATACTGCAATGGGGCCAAGTGAACTGTGGTGTCAGATCTATGATCAATTATAAATATGTTTCCTAGAGGATGTGCCCGACTAGTTACAAGATCAACTCAAATGACAGAATCCTGGAACTGCAAGTAGACATGGTTTTTAGACTAGTCATGCACCATTTTTTCTTCCTCATGAAAGGACATCCTAAGATCATCTCAGATGACATAGTGTGCTTGGAGAAATCCATAACAATGAAGGTATTCCTTATTTTGTGTTCAAAGACCTTGATCTTGAGATCTTCTAGCATCCCGATAGGCTTAACAATAGTCCCATTGGCCATCTTTCCCACTACGTTTGTGGTCCCAAGGTGAGGTCTTCCCATAGTTTCCCAACAATTTTTAGTCACAATGCTAACCCTAGTGCCACCATTAAGGATTCCCTTCACAGTTAATCCCTTGGTATTGATTGGTATGGTTGCATTGGATTCATCACCTTCAAAGTATTATCCCAACTTGTTAACAGGTATTTCAACAACAGAGTTCTCATCTAGGTTGGGTTGTGGATCTAAGTGTTCCTCCTCCATAGGCATCTCCCTAGCTCCATCCATCTATGCAAATTGTGGTAGCCCAACTTTCAGTTCTCCATTGAGGAAAGCTCGAAGAGCTAAGAATAGCTTGGGGTCTCCATATAGTTTGGACATGATAGTGGTTCTAACTTCTGTAGCCATGAAATCCATCAATTTGGCAATATTTCACGGCACCCTTTGGGCTTCAGTCCCTAGATGTGGGGAAGATGGGATCTCCATTTCTTTGATAGGGTCAGGTAATCCCTCTGTAAACATTCTCTCCAACAAGAAGGGAGTATGTCCACTTTTCCATGACTTAAAGTCACTTTCTTCTTGGATGACACTTGGTATGGCTAGTGGTCTATGGACTTTGTGAGGCTGCTTTTGCATAGGAAACAATGTGTTGGTAATGTGGATCTGCCTAGGTGTTGGCTCTAGGTCCCTTTGGGTCTCTTCTACCAAACTCCTTAATTGCTTGACTCGCTTGATCTCCTCTGTAGGGTTTGGGTAAGTTTCTATCTTCTTCTTGGGTCCTGGCCATTGTGGCTCATGATCATATTTCTTATTTGTTTCTTTCCTAGTGGTCGTTTTAGTCTCCATGGTTTCACTTGAATCAGAATCCTCTTCAGCGTTGTTCATATATACGGGTTCGTTACCAGTCCTTATGTTGGTCTTTGAATTGGGGTCTGATTCTTCTTTTTGCGATCTTTTCCTTCGTGTTTTCTTTTTCTTTTGAGATTGGGCAATTGATGATGCGTCTTTCTTCAAGAATATAATTTTGTTTTTGGAGCATCGATTGTGTGAGTACATTTACTGGTATCACAAGTGTACTTTGTGTTAGTTCCTTAGTAACCTTGTCATAAAATCTAATATCTAACCAACCCAAATGATTTTCTCATATTAAAGTGATCATTTAATGTGGGATAATAAATGGGAACAAAGGTTAGAATATAGACATGTGCTTATGGATCTATCTTAACACAAGCCCAATGGTAAAGGGTTCCAAATGAGAGACGGTCTATCAAAGAGCAATGCTACCTAATGGAGCTTAAAAGACCTTAGGGCTAGCTTCATTAAATACCTCCAAAAGTTAGTGTTAAAAAGTCCTTTGACCTTACGCAACCTAGGGCTAACCTTGAGGTGGGAATCGTACCCAAACATGAGGTGCTAAGACACTTAAAGTGGCTGTGAGAACCTTGCGCAAAGCTTGAGGTGATTTTTATGCTTAAATTACTAAGGTTTTTGAAATGTTAAATTCAAAGATAAGTTCTCAAGAGGCATAAACGTCCATGCTTGATTGACTAAGGCTTGAAGTATTCAATTCAAAACAAATGACTTAAGAAGCATAAAAGACAATGCTTACTTGATTGAATAAGTCCTTGAAGTATTCCATTCAACCAAATGCCTTAATAAGCATAAAAGACACATGTTCAAATGATCCTCCACATGTGGCTCTCAATATGTGCTTGAATGCTATTGGTTAGGTTTTAAAGGGGTCCAATGAAAATTTAGATATATAGAAATAAATAATTAAGTTCTTTCTCTTAAAAGAGGAAAAAGAGGATACATGTCCAAAGGAAATAATAAAATAATACGAGAGAGAGAGAGGTGGACCAAGCATGAGAGGGTGGGTATACTCTCCCACACACACACACACATTCTCTCATTGTGTGGAGTGCAAAATGCAAGAGCTCCATCTCCTTCTCCAAGTTTGTTGAGAAGTGGAGAGCCTACACCAACACTCTTGGCTATGGAATGCAAATCCAACCAAGAGCCATGCTTCAATGCTTGAGCTTGCTATCTTCTTCATCTTCATTACTATGCTATTATGCTATGCTAAGCAAGAAGAGTGATGATAAGTGAGGAACTATTTCTTTCACCTATGGAATGTTTCTTCTTTCTCTTCCCTACCCTCATTCCCCGCTAGCTCTCTCCACCTTCGAAGGTGTTTGAGGCCTTGGGACTGAGGCTTGGGATAGTTAATGCTTTTTACAAAGTTTATGTTAAACTCGTGATGCATGAAGCTTTCCATCTTTGTAGCATCACCAAGGTCACAAAGAACACAAATATTGTATTGTAATAAATTCTCTCTTGATGGGAGAATCTATAATACAAATGCCTCTTGGAGGGGAGACGGCTCCAAGTAAATCTGGTCCTCATATATTGTTATGTTCTCTAATACTCTCTCTCTTGTAAAAGTATTGTTCATGCCAAGTTAATTAAGTACTATGTTTATGTTTCTACCATCAATTAAATTCACCCTCCAAGTTCTCAAAGTAATCTCACAAAAATGCTCACTCTAATTCTCTTAATTTCTCTATTCTCAAAGTTCATAGGCCATTAGCATTACATTGATATCAGAGCATTTGGTTTCTCTTTTCTTGCTTAAGAAGAGAGGTCCTTAAGTAGCCTATTAATGGTTGATTTTGTTAATTATATTAGGGTAAGTGGGACTGGTATCTATTATCGGTTTTGTTGAGCCCATATGTGGGATATGGTGCGCACCTCAAGAGCTTTGGTCTTAATAATGGAGTCTTCTTAGACTTGCCTATGGCTTTATCATTATTGAGCCATAAGAAGTCCGAAAGGAGCTATCCCTCGGCAACTTCGCTTTGTTAGACCCACTCTACTACTCCCTATAATTAACCAATTCAAGCCGTGGGTGTAGATACTTAAGTGCCTATTTTCAAAGGCTAAGAAGAGTAGCAACTAAGGTTTTGAATTTCCAAAGCATACACTAAGCAAACACATAAGTTCAATTAACATGGCTGACTATAACCAAGAGAGTAAAATGAATATTGATAACTTTGATTTTTCACATGAAGGTGCTAATGATGATGCCCCCATGTTTGTTAATTATCTTGTTACTAGGTTGTAACAAGCTATGGGCAACCCCGCTTTGCAAGCCGAAGTTACTCAACAACTTTGTGCTTATGGGATTTCCTTTCCTCTCCAAGAGGAGAGAGCGCTTAGGAGGCCTCTTGATGAGACCTCTAAAAGAAGACTCTCTCCCATACGAGAGGAGGAATCCAAAGATCAAGAAAGTAATGAATCCCTAAGCTCCTCCAACGATGTGGCTCCATGCAGAAGGCGGACTAAACGATCACCAATTCCTCCCAAGAGGAAACGGTTAACCCATAGTCCTTCTCCTCATCACTCCAAAAGGGAAGAGAGGAAACAAAGGAAGAAAAGGGAAAGAAAGAGGTCACCCTCTTCTCCTTCTTCTTCACCTTCCTCCTCTATCGATGTATGCTATGGCTATTCTCCTAGAGAATACAAGAGAGGAGGACATCGCAAATCTTACCTTGCATAGCGAAGGTCACAAAAGCTAAAGAAGTTCAAAGAGGGAGGAAATAATATCTCTTTTCTCACCTATGATGGCACCTTTGGTGCTACCGACAAAGTATTGGACTTCATCCAACAATTTGATGCGGCCTTTGGAGATGAGGGCTTCAGGGAGTCCTCCAAGCTATGCCATGTAGCTATGCACTTCCAAAAATCGACTCGTCAATGGTGGGCTAGCCTTTGTGGCAATGGAGAAGCCCCAAAGACATGGAAAACTCTATGAGTTTCCATCATGAAGCAGTTCCTTGCAAGCGATACAAAGGACAAAGTGCTCACCAAATGGCAGAGTTTGAGGCTTCTCTCTCATGAGTCTATCCACAAATATGTGAAAAAGTTTTGGGATTTACATCTCAAGGCTACTGTCTTTCAAAAGATAGACTTCGCCGAGCAAAAGCAACAATTTTGTGCAGGATTACCTAAAGAAATGGCTATATGTGAACTCCCAACGGTGTGGTTCTATCACCGAAGTAATCCACCACACCATGGTTGCTTCCCGCATCAATTTCCAACAAGGGGCTAGACGGAATGTCAAACCCATGGAAAACAAAGACAAAAATGATGCAAAGGGAAAAACCAATGCCCAAAATTCTTCCCAAGGCACTTCCTACAACAACAACAACAGGTCCAAGGAGAAGGGAAATTACAAAGGTAAAAACAAATTCTCTCATGAAGAGCTTGAATATTTTTGTAAGGACCATAAGTGGAGCAAGGGCATGGCTATCATTCTTGCCCCAAGAAAAATTCTCGCAATGAGACTCCTAGGGCTTCTACCATCAAAGCTCCAAAAGAGGATGCTCATTGCAAAGGATCATCTCTCTCCTATGCTTTCGAAAAGGTAAGGGAGCATGATGCCTTCATCCTGTTTGACCCTGACTCTACTCACAACTTCATATCAATGGAGTTGGCCACCAAGTTGGGCATTCAAGCTTTTGACATGGGAGATATTGTAATGGCTGACACAGCTTTCAAGGGACAACAAGCCTCCGTTACTCCCTTGATTGGGAAGTTGAGGCTTCATGTTCAAAGCTATGTCGACAAAGAAGACTTTTTCATCTCTTCTCTCCAACATGAGGGTGCTATCCTAGGGGCGCCATGGTTTGATCGCATGAATGCCGACATGAAGTTCCCTGAGAGGAGAATCTGCTTCACCTACATGGGAAAGAGCATGTATATATATGCTCGTACTATACCACTTGTAAATCCTCTTGCCCTTGATAAATTAATGAAGAGCTCAGTTTTTGCGTACATGATTTTTGTCAAAGAGTCCCTAAAAGGTCCTAATGTTTCATCAAAGGTGAATGGTAGGAATCAAGAAGAGTTAGACTTGTCTAACTTTCTAAAAGGATTCCAAGATGTGTTCATCGATGATATCCCTATGGAATTACCTCCAAAACGAGGCAATGATGACCATCAAATTGAGCTCCTATCAAGAAGCTCACCGCCTAACAAACCTCCTTATTGAGTTTCCCAAGCTCAACAAGAGGAGATCATGAGGCAAGTACAAGGATTGGTAGACAAAGGGATGGTGAGGCCTAGATCTTCTCCCTTTTGTTCTCCAATCCTTTTAGTGCAAAAGAAAGATGGAACATACCGCATGTGTGTGGACTATCGAGCACTAAACCATATCACAATCAAAAACAGATTTCCCGTACCTCGTGTAGAAGATCTATTTGATAAACTACAAGGCTACCTGCGTCAATAGGATTGACCTTAAAAGTGGCTATCATCAAATAAGGATAGTGGAGAAAGATATCCTAAAGACCGTGTTTTGTACAACGTTTGGTCTTTATGAATATCTAGTCATGCCTTTTGGCTTGACCAATGCACGTGCCACATTCAATTGTTTGATGGAGAAAATATTTAGACCCCACCTCAATTACTGGAGTTTTCTTTGATGATACCATCATCTACTCCAAGTCCTTGGAGAAACACGAGTACCATCTCTAAGTGATTTTTCAAGCATTGAGGGAGAACAAGCTTTTTTGCAACCAAAAGAAAAGTGAATTTTTCCTTCAAGAGATTCAATACTTAGGTCATATTATCTCTAAAGATGGTATCCGTATGGATCCATAAAAGTTAGAGGTAATAAAAGCATGGCCTAATCCAAGGAATCTACATGAGCTAAGAAGCTTTATTGGTATGTGTGCATACTATTGATGCTTCATAGCAAAATTTTCTCAAATAGCAGGACCATTACATGACTTAACAAAGAAGAACGTTAAGTATTCATGGACTGCTAAGGAGAAAAAATATTTTGACAAGCTCAAAGAGAAGCTTATCTCTCAACCAGTCCTCATGCTTTCGGATCTCTCAAAACTATTTGAGGTCCAATGTGATTCTTGTGGTGATTGCCTTGGACAGTCTTGGTTCAAGAAGGGCATGCCATAGCATATGAGAACCGAAGGCTCAATATGGATGAACAGGTCTTGGGCATTTATGAGAAAGAGCTTTAAGTTTTTCTACATGCCCTAGACACATGGAAGCACTATCTATTGGGGACTCCATTCATTTTACGAACATACCATCAAAGTCTCAAGTACTTCATGACGCAAACAAAGCTTTCCGACAAACAGATAAGGTGGGCAAATTTTCTTTCACAATTTAATTTCCACATTGCTCACATTGCTGGTAAGCACAATCAAGTGGCTGATGCACTTTCATGACGACCAAAAGTTAATGCTGTGTCTATAGAAACTTACAATGATCTATCTTCTATGATAGATGAGTATGCTACTAACCCTGACTTTAAAGACAGAATGTTAGCCCTTACTTTAGGGAAGAAAAAGGAACCATTTACCTTGCAAGATGGTTACTTCTCCATGGAAATAGGCTATGTGTTACCCACTCCCTTCATGAGAAAGTCATGTATGAATCCCGTGCTCCTCCCTATGTGGGGCATAGAGGCATTAAACCTACTCTTTGAGGAGTAGAGACGTACTTTTATTGGCCTACCATGAAAGTGGACATACAAGAGTATGTTTCAAAATGTGTGGTATGCCAAAAGACCAAGTATGCTAGAGGGAAGAAACATGGAATACTCCAGCCATTGCCACTCCCTAATTCACGATGGGAGAGTATATCCATGGATTCTATCTTTGGATTATCCAAGTCTATCCATGGGAATAAGGGAATATGGACAATAGTCGACAGGTTTAGCAAGCAAGCACACTTTATCCTTGTCAAGAAGACTATTAAGGCACACCAAATGGCAACTCTCTTCATATCCCAAATTTTCAAACACCATGGATTGCCAACATCCATTGTGTTAATTAGAGATCCTAGAATGACCAGTAACTTCTAGAAAGGTCTCTTTGAAAATCTAGGTACAAGATTGAATTTCTATTCGGCCTATCACCCACAAACAAATGGCCAAAGTGAGATAGCCAATCTTTCGATTCTTGATCTACTAAAGACCTATGTTACAGAAGTAGATCAATGCTCACAATGGGAAAAGTACTTACCTCTTGTAGAGTATGCGTATAATAATACTATCCATAATTCTACGAGAAAAGCACCTTTTGAAATCATAGAGGGAAGACCTAAAAGTCCCTTGCTACTTAAAGTACACGGGAAGATCTTTGATGCGGATGAGTATAGCCTACAAGCATCTTTTCAAAAGATATAAGAGGCTATATCCATCTCTCAACTAAGGCAAAAAGCTGCTGCTGACAAGCACAAAAGGGTCTTAACGCTCAAAGAAAATGATTGGGTCTTACTTAAGATTACTAAGGCTCAATTGAGGCAAACGACGGGCAAAAGTCCTACGGGCCATCAAAAGTATTATGCTAAACTAACAAAAAGATACTATGGTCCTTTTCAAATTTTGAAACCAATCAATGAGGTGTCTTGTCAACTCAAGTTATCTAACCATTGGCTCATACACAATGCTTTTCATGTAAGCCTACTTAAGACCTACAAAGGAGAGCCTCCAAATGAACCAATTATTGAAGACCCTCCCAAAATTGAAGACCAACAAGAAGAGGTGCTACAACCCAAAGCTATCCTTTGGCATGAAGACAAGGTACTACGACATGGTAAGATTATTCCATGGTATCTTATTAAGTTCAAAAATTATCCTTTTGAAGATGCTAGATGGATGTAAGGAATCCAACTTAAGGATAGTATGAACCTTGTCAACGCTTACAATACTACATTAGAGTAAGCAGATGTACATGTTTCTTTCAAATGATCAATGCTTTTGTCTTATAAGACTAATTCTCTCTTTATTGTGCACAAATTTAAGTAGTATATATACTAAGAATCATGTTTGTGACGATGACGTCTCTCAAACACCATGTAGAATTTGTCACTCTACTTGGTAGGTTGAAATGGACTAAAAAGCAGACATGCTTGCGGCAGCTATGTCTCCCAAACACCAAATGGATTAGTCATCCATCTTGGAATGATGTCGCAGGGTAAAAAGGGATCCTCTACACGCTAAGACAAATTGACTAATGACTATGGCTTTATCTCTTTTACCTCATAGTGGAGGATGACTATGATTTCAAGAGAGAGGTAATGTCATAAAATCTAATATCTAACCATGATTTTTTGATATTAAACTAATCATAAAATTTGGGATAATAAATGGGAACAAGGGTTAGAATATAGACATGTGCTTATTACAAATATATCTCAACATGGGGCCAATGGTAAAGGGGTCCAAATGAGAGATGGTTTGTCAAAGAGAAATGCTACCTAATGGAGCTTAAAAGACCTTAGGGTTAGCTTCATTAAAGAACTCCAAAAGTTAGTGTTAAAAAGTCCTTTGACCTTACGCAAGCTAGGGCTAACCTCGAGGTGGGAATCGTACCAGAGCATGAGGTGCTAAGATGCTTAAAGTGGTTGTGGGAACCTTGCCCAAAGCTTGAGGTGATTTTTGTGCTTAAATGACTAAGGTTTTTGAAATGTTAAATTCAAAGATAAGTTCTCAAGAGGCATGAAAGTCCATGCTTGATTGACTAAGGCTTGAAGTATTTAGTTCAAAACAAATGACTTAAGAATCATAAAAGACAATGCTTGCTTGATTGAATAAGTCCTTGAAGTATTTCATTCAACCAAATGACTTAATAAGCATAAAAGACACATGTTTAAATGATCCTCCACATGTGGATCTCATGATGTGCTTGAATGTTATTGGTTAGGTTTTAAAGGGGTCCAATGAGAATTTAGATACATAAAATATATAATTAAATTCTTTCTCTCAAAAGAGAAAAAAGAGGACACATGTCTAAAGGAAATAATAAAATAATACGAGAGAGAGAGAGAGAGAGAGAGAGAGAGAGAGAGAGAGAGAGAGAGAGAGAGAGAGAGAGAGGTGTGGACCAAGCATGAGAGGGGGGTATACTCTCCCACACACACACACATTCTCTCATTGTGTGGAGTGAAAAATGCAAGAGCTCCATCTCCTTCTCCAAGTTTGTTGAAAAATGGAGAGCCTACACCAACACTCTTGGCTATGGAATGCAAATCCAACCAAGAGCCATGCTTCAATGCTTAAGCTTGCCATCTTCATCATCTCATTATTATGCTATTATGATATGCTAATCAAGAAGAGTGATGATAAGTGAGGAACTATTTCGTTCTCCTATGGAGTGTTTCTTCTTCCTCTTTCCTATCCTCATTCTCCGCTAGCTCTCTCCACCCTCGAAGGTGTTTGAGGCCTTGGTACTAAGGCTTAGGATAGTTAATGCTTTTTACATAGTTTATGTTAAACTCGTGATGCATGAAGCTTTCTATCTCCATAGCATCACCAAGGTCACAAGGAACACAAATATTGTATTGTAACAAAGTCTCTCTTGATGGGAGAATTTATAGTACAAACACATTTTGGAGGGGGACTGGCTCCAAGTAAGTCCGGTCCTCATCTATTGTCATGTTCTCTAATACTCTCTCTCTTGCAAAAGTATTGCTCATGCCAAGTTAATTAAGTACTATATTTATGTTTCTACCATCAATTAAGTTCACCCTCCAAGTTCTCAAATTAATTTCACAAAAATGCTCACTCTAGTTCTCTTAATTCCGCTATTCTCAAAGTTCATAGGCCATTAGCATTACAAACCTCAATTAAATTCAATGGATTTGTCTTTGGCACATATGGATTATTAGAACATTGGGCAATCAAATGATCTATGCCACATTGATTACACGAGTATTGGAATTATAGACGTGCTCACTTGATTGGTTTGCATTAGTGTGGCATTCTTTTGTAGTATAATAGGACACTCGGCTACACGATGTGGAGCTCCAATTTCATAGAATTGAAGAGGTGGTCTCTTGGCAATGTAATTGATATTTTGGCTTCTTACAGCAAGAGCAACTACTTGATAGACATGTTTGACTTGTCCCCAATAGTCTTCCATGTAGTATTGTGGAATTTCTTCAAGTGGATCAATTCCATTGGAAATATTAGGGTTTATATCTTCCTCACAGCCTTCCAAACAAGCAATAGATGACTCACAACCCACTTGATTCACATAAGTGATTCTCCGATGTGGTGGCTACGGTCCTAGCATTGGAGGTGGTAAGGGTGTTGTTTGAACAACATTATGGTCCATAGGGACCATGTGTTGTGACGTTTGTTCAAGAGGTGGGGCCGACATCAATGTAGACACTCGAGGTGTGTTCGTCCATGCTAAGGTTGGTCTATTGGCCGTCACACGCTTAAATACTATGTAATCCTTAGCTTAATGACCATACCTCCCACAAGCATTTCAATTTCCAATAAATTTTACTCTAAAAGTAGGGCATTCACTGGTACTATGCAGAACATAGCAAACTGAGCACCATTGTTTCTCCCTTTTTGGTGGATACATATGGTTGTTTTGTGGAGCACGATTATCTCTAAGACTCTCTTGAATGGCCTTGGTGAGATCTACTAAAGTCATCTCAAATATCTTTGGCTCTTTAGCACTAGGCTTTATGGTCATTGGCTCATGCCTTGATGCTTGCGAGCTAGTAGATTTAGGCTCAACAGAAACTCTTTCTCCTTGAATCATTAAGTTATCCTCAAATTGGATTGCATTGGTGGTGACTGCTTCCTCAAGTTGTGATTCCTCTAATGACTAGGCCATTGTAGATATCCTCATGTCATAGTACCCTAATGAATCTATCGAGAAATTGATTATTATTGAAGTGCTCATTTGTATTACAATGAGAATTCAAATGCTTCAAGCGACTAATAAAGTCTCTCACTGACTCTCCTTCCTCTCATTGGGCTTTCTGGAGCTGAGATGCTACACCCCAAAGTACTCCCTCTTTTATGTACTCCTTCAAGAACAGTCTCCTAAGGTAGAGTAAATTGCTTTTTCCTCCACCCTTAGGGTTCTATACCAATCCCCAGCCTTCCCACTTAAGGTTAGGCTTAAAGAATTACTCTTATGCAGGTCATTGTGTTCTCCTAGAGAATCACATATTTGTTCAAACACTTCAATATGCTTTCTCACATCCCCGTCTCCACTAAATTTTTGTGCGAGCTTGGCTTATTGTACTGTCTTACTTCTAGGCTCTCTATCAGGCGTGTTACTCTCAGCAATAGATCAATCGATAGCTTGAGTGAAGGTTGCCAAGTCACCTAGATGAGCAGGTATAGTGGGGACATGCGCTCTCAAGGCTGCATGTGGAATGGGGGTTGACATTGTGCGTGGTGTATATGCTGCCCTTGGGTTCTAAGTTTGGTATGGTGTCGTGCCATGTGGTGGCCCAAAGTTCATATGTGTGGCCCTAGGCCTAGCAGACATGGTAGATGGTATAGTCGTATTGAAATAAAATCTTGGATGTTGTGGTTGTGGAGCATAAGTTGTTGAAACAATGGGAGGGGTAGGAGCTACATGAGTACAAGGACCTATAGGTGCATATGATTGATACACACTTGTAGGTACTGTTGCAGGCATTAGGCTACCATGTAGCGGTGCTTTACTGACAAATGAGGTCCATGGCATGTTTTTTGTCATGCCCATCACTAGGGTAGGCATGGTAGCCATGGTGTCATCAAGAGAAAGATGAGCTAAACTTGGAAAGGTAAAGCTATCACTTGTGGGATCAAATTGTGCTGAGACCTTTGGCAAAACAACATATGGAGGATCCATCGCTCTTACCAAGGGAGTCTCCATTTGCAAAATAGTTGGTTGCTTAGCCTTCCTCGTATCCAAGAATCTCATGAGACCCGCTGAAGGCATGTGGATCCCTTGTTCTGTCTCTCCAAATCAATAACCCTATGAATGATCTCACAAACTCTTTGTTGTTGACCCTCTACACTAGTAGCACCCATTGTGGATATTAGGACATCTAACCAACCCACATGATAGGTGTGACTTGTGTATAAGTCGGTTAAAGTTTTTGTTTGTAGTTCATACTCCCAGTTTTTGTTTAGAAATGCTCCATCTAGGATTGAGGTGCTAGGGGTGCCCTTTGAACTAGATGCAATGTGGCTCTCTATGGGTTGACCCTTAGTGGTCGCTAATTTAGGAGCACTCGATTGCTCGATGGTGATGAGTGCCGTAGAGGCTGCTCACCTAGTTTTTTAGGTGTTTACAACCCAAATGTTTTGTTATTTTTGGTCTCTTTTTTTAACCTGGCCATGGAATATGGTGTGTGATAGCTCAAAACAAGCATCTTGGCTAGGGAAATGTGCCGTGATTTACAACCCCCGATTCAGTTACGTACAACCCTCGGAATCCTAAAACTAGTTTTATCCTAGGTGGGAAGGGGACTAGAATTAGTAAGTCCAAAGGGTGAGTGTGAAGGGGATGGTGGAGTAGTTGAGGAACTTGTCCCACATGCCCTCCCTTCACTTGAGGTCCTAGTATTTATATATAAAGTAGTGTGTATAGTATATCATAAGACTTAGGGCTTGGGCTTGGGCTTGGGGGAAGATCCCGATCCTGATTCCTTCCTTTTAAAGTGAGGTTTGTAATTTTGTTTATTTTTTTCAATGGATAATACTGCACGTGGGCATCGAGCTCACATGCACACACAATAGCTCTATCTAACCTCCTTGCAGCTAACACATTTAATTAACACTACTTATCTTTGCTTACACACTGTTCTAACAGAGAACTGCACACTCACAAACATCCAACCTTCTCACTGTCTACTCTACCGCTCACTGTCTACACTAACCAACACAACAAAATTGCTCACTCATAGAGCATATTATAGATTTACACCAGCTAATATATCTACTAACATCTGCATATTACAGATCTTAGCAAATCTAACAAAAAACCTATAAATTTCAACACTAACAGCTTCTAACAAACCTGCTAAACATGTGCATTAGCCACTTAGCAGATTGTAAGGACATGGGTCCTGTGGACAAGGCCACTGGCACGGCCGGATAGTGTGTACGCAAGGGGGAGGTTATAAGATAGCACGATTGGGTGGAGACTAGTACACACATTATCACCGCCCTTTCACTTGTATTAGAGCTATATGTGAGAGGAGGCTAAAAGCGGCTTACATGTGCGTGCGACGCTCTTCTTCTCTCCCATGTTCCGCAGACAACGACGTCTCCACTGTGCAGAAAAAGAAGATAGGCACTATTTCTTGTGCACAATGTGTGGACAGACAGCAACAGTCGACCGTGACCGCCCCATCTACGCCCTCCACAACGCACGACTAAGGTGGGCGACCAAGGAAAACTCGACTGACAGCTCGATGGCATCGAGCTCCAAAGGCTTCCATTGGCGCCGTTAGGTGCACGTGTAGGAAGGCCTGCTTAACCCTTGCATGAAGGAGGGTTGAACCCACCCCATGAGGGTAAGTGGCCAACACTTTACCATCAAGTTAATGACCCTTGTTGTGTATAGCGAGGAAAGATAGCTTACTTGTGTTGAAAGAAAAACTAGAAGGAAAGGGAAAGCTTCAAACTTCAAGGAAGTAGCTTCACCCTTCCTTTTCGCTTCTTGGAGGAAGGCAAGTTTTCCTCCAAAAATTCTTTTTTCGTCAAGGAGGTAGCTTCAAAGTGAACAAAAGCCTTTACAAAAACGACGGGTTTTTGTGAAGAATCATCAAAAGTGTTCTTACAACGAACGACAAGTGAAGCGCTCAAATTCCAGCAAGGCGAGATTCCAATGCAATGAAAATTGCGGGAGCATACAAAACACAAAGACTTCAATTTCTCAAGGTACAAGTTGTCATTTTTTCTCTCTCTTTGCATTAGTGTGTGTTTACCATGGCCAGCGAGGATATCCCACCTACACACACGTTTGATTTTGAGCACGTAGATCAAAATCAGGGCGCCACGGGTGCTACTGACACTAATATGCATGATGATGATGATCTAGGAGATCATGGGCTTGTAGATATGGAGTCTTTGAAGACTTTGGAACATCACCAAAGCGTATTTGAAAGCAACCTCTTTGCACTCAATGCAAATGTTACCAATCTTACGGAGTTACTTGTGAAATTTATGAATTCACAGATGACTCAAGGAGCCACAAGTGGCACGGTTCAAGGGAACCAAGCTCGCATAACTCAAGGAGTCCAAGGGACAAGTGTTGCAGAATATGCAGAAGGTAGCAATGCATTACTTAAGAATATCACCATTCCTGAGTTTCACGGGAAAGAGCGTGATCGCAACAAGGATGCGATCAATAGGTTCTTACACAAATTGAGTGATATTCATAGATTGAGATACACCCTGGATATAAAGACGGCTGTGGAAACAAGTCTATCTCTTAAAGGAAAGGCCTATAAGTGGTGGATGAAATTTTCAATAGATGCTCGTCCTCCATCTTGGGCTGCATTTCAAGATTCTTTCTCAAAAGAATTTTTGAACTCCAAAGAAGAAGATAAGAATTGGTTAGTATGGGATGCATGCCGCATGTATGGCCTCTCTCTCACACAATATCTTTTGAAGTATCGGGAAATCATATTAAAACTAGAAGGTCTAGATGAATTCCAAAAGATACAGGGTTTTAATAGGGGTCTTGACAAAGACTATCATCTTCATGTCAAGACCCAACATCCAAAAACTTTGGAAAAAGCCATCAATCATGCGCAAAGATATGATGATGACCAAGAGAGGAAAGGAAATGCTCCCTACTCTAAGAATACTTTTGCTAAGAGCAATGTGGCTAAGAGCCAATGGCGAGGTAGATCTCCCACACATTCCAAGAAGAATAAGAGAAAATCTACCTCTCCACACCCACAAGAGGCTAATAAGCCTAAGCAATCACTAGATACTCATTGTGGGTCTCTCGACACTACTGATTTTGAGCATGCAAAGAAACACAATTTGTATTTTAGATTTCTTTTGGACCAACATAACAAGAAAGATTGTCCTCTCTTACAAGGCAAAGAAAAGGCCATGCACACGGTGCAACACCTCACATTAGATTCATCTCCTAAATATTGTGATGTAGAGGTTCTTCATATGGAAGAAAAGCACACAAGTGTTGTGTTACTGCTTCAATATGGTAGCCCACCTTTGGCCCCAATGATTTGATTCGCATGCATGGCACTATTAGCGGAGAACATGTCCGTATTTTAGTGGATGATGGTGCAACTCATAACTTCTTGAACTATAAGCTAGTCAAGAAATTGAAGCTTACACAGACTCCCTGATCTCACAAGTATGTGGTGGAGCACATGTCTGGGAATGATAAAGAAGTATGGGACACGGTAGTTCAAGGGGTTGAGCTTATTGTTCAAGATCATACGATGACCTTGACTTCCAAGTTATGAACATGGACCGTGCTGATGTAGTTTTAGGACGAGAGTGGCTGCATGGTTTACGAAACACATTGCACACTAGTTATGAATACAAATCTATATCCTTTATGGTCAATGATAAACATGTGATTTTGCTTTTAAAAAAAAATATACCATGTGCACCTCTTATATGTACAGCTGAGCTTTCTATTTTGCAGAAAGAAAATCTAATAGATGAAGTCTTTTTGTGTTACTGCTTGTCTCCAAGTCTTGTGAATTCTCAAGAGCAAAGTGCGGCGAATTCTAGTAATGGTATACAAAGTGCAATGAATTCTACTGATAAACAAAGCGTTAACAAATCTAACGAGAAAAGTTATCTCAATTTTAATTCTATAGAGCAACGTGCAACTGTTGTAAAACAAACATTACAAAAATTACAAGATTCTCCATCCCAGGATAACTCTAGTTTACTTTCTCCTTTTGGATAGCATAACTCACTTACTCCCGGAGTATAGTTATGTGTTCTCAAGGGATTTACCACTAGGTTTACCCGCTAAATGTGATGTGTAGCATGGCATAGATGTCTTGCCAGGCACTAAAGAGGTACTATGCACATGTGCGTAGGTTATTGTGGATTAAACGCCATAACCATCAGGAACAAGTATCCTATACCAAGAGTAGATGAGTTGTTTGATAAAATTATCTATGGGGCAGGATACTATACAAAGATAGATCTTCGTTCAGGATACCACCAGGTACGTATCCTACTGCAAGATATCTCCAAAACTGCCTTTAGAACACGATTCGAGTATTTCAAATTTTTGATTATGCCCTTTCGTCTAACCAATGCTCCAGCTACATTTATGACACTCATAGATAGTGTCTTACGTCCATATCTTGGAAAATTTGTTGTGGTTTTTCTTGATAAAATTCTCATTTATAGCAAGACTGAAGATGAACACATAGAGCACTTATGATTAGTGTTGAAACAGCTACGAGCTTACACACTGTATGCTAAGAAAAGCAAGTGCAAGTTCTTTAAAATAGAGATACATTACCTTGGTCATGTGATCTCTTATTCTGGAATCAAGATGGACACTGACAAGGTCACTGCCATTCTTCGATGGCCACCTCCCAACACGGTTGAGGAGCTTCAAATATTTTTAGGCATGGCTAGATTTTATCGACAGTATATCCGTGACTATGCAAAATTCACAGTTCCTATGACGGATCAACTTAAAGAAAAAGGTAAGACCTTTTCTTGGGAAGAAGCCCAAAAATGCAGTTTCTAATTGCTCAAGGTAGCTATAGCCATTGCTCCCATCCTAGCAATCATCGACCCACTTAAGCCATTTGTGGTAGAGACTGATGCTAGTGATAAATCCATTGGTGTGGTACTTCTCTAGGAAGGAAGACCTATAACACCATATTAGAGAGTTTGAAACTTCAGAGCCAATGTGGGAATCACCAATTTCTTGAAGATTTGTCCATATGGACAAATCTAAAACTATTTTTTAACGCCAAAGGCTTCCACAAGGTAGTACTTGAAAAGCTCTTCTGAGCCATGCTCTCAAAACTTTGGCTAAGATTTGTCCATGTGGTCAAATCTTAAGCTTGTTTTGAAAGTGGTAATTAGGAAACTCCCAAATTTCCTAATATGGTGTTCTATAGCCTTTGAAAGTAAAAAGTTAGATAGAGCTCAACAAAATTATTCTATTTATGAACGAGAGCTCTATGCCATAATTCACGCTTTACGAAAGTGGCGACACTATTTATATGGTGCCGAGTTTGAAGTAGTTTCTGACCATGAGAGTATCAAATGGTTTACTACTCAAACAGACTTGAAGGGCCGTAAAGCTAGATGGGCAGAAATCCTTCAAGATTATGATTGTAGGCTACGATATCACAAAGGGCGATATAATGTAGTAGCGGATGCACTAAGTCGGATGCCTCAAATTAATTCACTTGCTTTCACAAAACTAAGGAGTGGATTTTTGGAGTCATTACGTGGCAAGTGTGCACGCGATCAATTATATGCTAAAGTGTGGAGTGTAGTTTTAAAAAGGGATCCCTCACACTCACATGTCTCTGAACAACTAGATTAACATGTCGCTGCACGTGCAAATAGAAACTCCAACACATAAAGCGCCACCCCTACTTAGGAAGATCTTAAGTGTGGAAGAATTTTTCCATTGATGATGGCTACTTACTCCTCAAAGGTAGAGTATGTGTCCCAAAGGACTAAGACACTAGGCGCCAAATCTTATTTGAGTGTCACGATAGTCCAAGTGCTGGTCATCCAGGTATTCGTAAGACATATGTCTTAGTTCGATGGTAATTTTATTGGCCAAGCTTACATCATGATGTTCAAGAGTACGTACTAAAATGCCAATAGTGCCAAGTTAATAAGGTAGAGTGCCTCAAGGTAGGTGGCCTTTTACATCCTTTAGAGATTCCACAAGGTAAGTGGGAGAGTATCTCTATGGATTTTGTAGTAGGACTACCTACTACAAATCGTGGCCATGATGCCATTTGGGTAATTGTAGACCATCTCACAAAGATGAATCGATTCATTCCCGCTAAGACTACGGTTAAGAGACCAGAATTAGCACGGCTATTTGTAGAGTATATATATAAACTCTACGGTCTTCCAGCTAGTATCATTAGTGATAGAGAGAAAAAGTTCAATAATCACTTCTAGAAAGCTGTGTTCCAAAATTTGGAAACTAAATTTAATCTAAGTACGGCTAATCATCCAGAAACGGATGGTCAAACAGAAAGAGTTAATGAAGTGCTAAAGGATATGCTACGAGTGTATGTTAGCAAGAAGCAAACCAATTGGGAAGACTACTTACCTATATTGGAATTTGCTTATAATAGTTCAAAGCATGTGACTACATGGTTCAGTCCATTTATGCTTCTGTATGTATTTCAACCTAGATTACCTGTTATGGTGGGGTTGGCTAAGGAGAAGATACAGCAAGCGAAGGATTTTCTCCAACACCATTTTGACATGCTTCAAGTTGCTCGACGAAATGTTAAGCAAGCTCAAGATCGATATAAGAAGAATGCAGATGAGCATGTCGTCTTGCTAATTTCGAAGAAGCAGACAAGGTTTTCCTCAAAGTTTCGGAGCATTCAGAAAGTCTGAAGACGGGAAAAGTTGCTAAACTTTCACCACGCTATTGTGGACTATTTACCATTCTCATATGTATAGATCAAGTGGCCTATAAGTTAGCTCTTCTAGAGTACTCGCGAGTTCATCTTGTTTTTCATGTTAGCCGTTTACAAAAAACAGCTAGGACAGAATGATAATGTCATTGACATAGGTGTGTTGGTTGACCTTATCACACCGCCAAGCATTCCTCATGAGCCCGAAAAGATTTTGGATTCTCATGAGCTTCGCACCAGACATCATGTCAGACGACAGGTGTTGGTAAAATGGCTAGATAGACTTGAAGAAGGTTCTACATGGGAGAATGTCTCCACACTTAAGAAAAGTTTTCCTACATTCGTTTTCAAGGATGAAAACGATTCTCCAAGGGGGGGTAATGTAAGGACATGGGTCCTATGGGCAAGGCCACCGACACGGCCAGACATTGTGTACGCTAGGGGGAGGCTATAAGATAGCACGGTTGGGTGGAGACTAGCACACACATTATCACCACCCTTTTGCAGATCTACACAAACTCAACAAAAAACACAAAAATAACAGACGTGAAGGCTTCCTGAGGTAGAATTGAGTGCTCCTCAAGCTTCGTGCAAGGCAGTCCCTGACAGCGGCGCCAAAAATGTGTGCTTTTCCGCACATGTCAAAGAGGCTGGGAACTTGCCTGTGCACTCTATGCGAGCCTTGAAAGGCTGCAAGCACACAACTAGATAGTCATAGCAAGCTCAAAGAAACAATGGTGTGTCACTCACCTCTCAATGCCTCCGTCGTGAAGGATCCTGTGCTGGGAAGAAGAAGGAGCCACCGCCGATGCTGCACTCAACCGCCTCGTCGTCACCAATGCCGCCACAATGCTCAATCACACAGACACACTCTCTCTCTCTCTCTCACACACACACACACACACACACACACACACACACACACACACACACACACACACACACACACACACACACACACACACACACACACACACACACACACACACACAAGCATACACACACCCACATACACATGTGAGCACACAAAGGAGAAGGAGACAAAGATGGAGCAAGAGCACTTCTTAGCTTACACCTCCAAGGATGATGATTTTAGGTAAAATGGATCTTTTATAAGAGTTTGACCCATTCACACATGGGCGCCCACAGTGGTTGGTTGTTGCAAAACTACTGTAAAAATAAGATAAGTGGTGCACCTCTCATCGACAATCACCTACACACCTATTGGACCGACAAGCCCCATCCATGATTCAATCAAATAAATAATATGTGTTCGTCGAAGGTGATAGCAATGGATGAAAAATCCACCTTCCTCTTCAGTGAGTTGAGCACTTGAAGCTTGGGGGATGTAGTGACCTCCTAACTTACAGAAGGTTCTGAATCTATCTCTTCATCATTCACATCTAGGCTCATGGCAAGCTCCTCTACTGCCATACCAACAATCTCAAAAGGCGCGGTGAAGAGGCAGTTGTGCGCTAGTGCCCAAACAAACACTTTGGATCTATTTTGTGTCTCTTCCTTGTGTGAGCTCTTATGCCTATCAATTATGTGATAGAGTGTAAAGCTTTTCCGCCTAGGACAAGTAATGTTCAATCATGTGTGTGCAACATCTCCTATTGATAAAATACTATGTGGAATTTAAGTGTTTGTGTGGAACAATATCCTAGATAGTATGCTTCATGATTTTATTAAGTATATTACTTTCACCAAGCAAGAATGTATCCACCTTCAACAAGCATTCAATCAAGAAAAAGTAGTTGTCTTGTTGGCGGATCAAAAGCAAGAATGGGCCATCATGGCTTGGGATATGATGGACAAAGCAGAGCTTGCCTCTAAAGGGGGAACGTGGAAGGAGGCCACAATGTACAATAAGTTTTTGGCACCTCTTTGGATAGTCCTTAAGCTTGGCGGCGGCACAAGGGAACTTACATGAAAGTGTAAAAAGCAGCCTTGACCCTGGAATGGGGGGAGAAGTTTAGATACTTCAGGGCTCCTCTCTCAATTGGTCCCTCTAGCTCTCCAAACTTGGAAGGGTTCCTTAAATCCTTTTTGGAGGGAAGCTTCTTGCTAGGTAAGAACCAAAGGGATCTCTGAACTATCTCACCTTTGGGATGAAACAAACCACTACTAGAAGGATTTGGAGCAGTTATTACTTCAACATATTTTGGGCTTGTACAAAAGGATTTTGATCGGTAGACTCTTCGAGGTGCTGTCATCATCACCTTCACCTTGCTCCCCAAGACCCAGGATACCTACAGTAAGCAGGTGTACAAAGCAGACTAGTTTGCCCCACTCACCAAAATATGAAAGAAAAAATGGTTGGAAGAGCATTGGCTAAGGAGTATTAATGCCATTTGGGAGATCAAATGGCCTAAGTACATGAAGTTTTTTATCTGGAAGGTACTTTGGGGACCCATGTCTACTAGGATTAAAGTTCACGCTAGAGGGATCATCATTAACACTTGCTTGGGGTGTGGATCGTCTTCTTAGGACCCCTTACATCTGTTCAGCAAGTGCCCTACCTCACTGGGACTAGTTGCTAAAGTTTGAAAATGGGTGCGAAAGACTTGGAAGATTATCTTCTGTACAAATGACTTGATCATGGGAGGACGTAGTTTCCAAAGCCAAACCATTCTGGTGTGCATCCAGATCACGAGATTTTGTTACCTTAATTAGGTTTGGAAGTCTAGGAGCCTTTGGGTCCTCAAGGCTAAACTGTTTGAGGCTCAATTTGATGATGTTGTGTAACATTTAATGGCCTAGTAACTTGTGTGTAGCAAAAAATGACATGAACATAGTGAGCATTTCATTATAATAGATTTCTAACTAGCATAACAAGAGTGCTTGGGTGGAGAGAGCAACAAAAAGCATAACACCTAGTTAGATAGGCATAAACAATACTTCAAAAGAGAGAGAAATTAAGCTATTGACAACAGTTGAGGACCGGATTTACATGGAGCCGGTCCCCCTCCAAAAGGCTTTGTATTATAGGTTTCCCCCATAAGGAGAGACATTTTACAATTCAATTCTTTGTGTTTCTTCAATAACTAGCTAGTGCAATGAAGATGGAAGCTTCAAGCACTAAGCAAAACACTTATAAAACACAACATCAATTCCCTCACGGTCTCAGACCCAAGACCTCACACCCCTTCAAATATGGTGAGAGCTAGCGGGGTATGAGAGTAGATTGAGAGGAAGAAGGAGTAGTCTTACGAGAAAGATGTACATCTCCTGACATAATCACTCATATTAGCATAGCATAGCTTAGTAATTAGCATGTTAGAGGAGATGAGCATGCATTGAAGCTTGGCTCTTGGTTGGGTTTGCATCACAAAGCCAAGAGTTGTTGATGTAGGCCTCCCTTCTCAGAAGCTTGGAGTAAATGATGAGCTTTCCATTAAAGCTTGAGAAGGAGAGAGAGAGAGAGAGAGAGAGAGAGAGAGAGAGAGAGAGAGAGAGAGAGAGAGAGAGAGAGAGAGAGAGTCTTCTTGCTTCACACATGAGATTGTTTGTGAGTGTGTGAGATAATGCCTTGCAAAAATTAGCCCCCTGTCTCTCTTGGTCAACCCCTCATGCAAATTACTCATAGTGACACCCCATTGGACCTCTCCAAGCTTAGCTAATGAAAATTGAGAACCATAAGTGATAGACTTCTAACATGTGTCCCCCTTTTCCCTTTTTTGAGAGGTTTAGGTAATTAATTAATGCAACTAAACACTCATCGGACTCATTTGTCTTCTGGCCAGTAGGAATCAGGCAAGCCATTCGACTGTTGAATGCTCATTGGACCCCTTGGGAAACTGTCCAATAGTCTTCTAGAGAGATTAATTCTTATTGGTTCTTTTATTAAGTGTTTTTAAATAAATTAAATTATATTTACTCTAGCCTAATTCTCATTGGTCCACCTCCATGACCATCCAATAGGATTTGAGTGGACCTCCTGGGCATCTGGGCTATGGAGCTGACATGTGTCCCTCATTCCCTTTGTGTAAAGGAAGCTTGTGAGTGTGTGTGTGTGTGTGTGTGTGTTTCTCTCTCTCATCCCCTACTTACAGGGCTCGCCCCCTCCTATGTAGGAGCCTTGAGGACTTTTTGGCACATGCACTAAGCATCCAATTTTATTAAGCTTGACCATTGGACACAACCTTTGAATTTTGGAACCTTAGCATTTTGGAAGTCTTAATGGGTTGAACCTTAGGGTCTTTAAAGCCCATTGTTGCACATTGCTCTTTTGTAGATGGCCCCCTCTTTTGGATCCCTATTTTCCCTGGTTTGGATCCCTATTGTGGCTGGTCTGCCAGCTTAACCAATATTTAAACTTTTTCTCCCCCCTGGAACTTCTCCATATTAAATGATCAGTTTAACATGAGAAAATCATTTAGGAGAATCAAATATTAGTTATTATGACATTACCTCTCTTTTGAAATTATAGTCATCCTCGACTATGGGGTAGAGAAGATAAAGCCTATTCATTAGTCCTTTTTCTAGCGGGTAGAGGATCCCTATCTTACCCTACGACATCATTCCAGAATGGATGACTAATCCATTTGGTGCTTGAGAGCCTAAGCTTCCACAAGCATGTCTGCACATTAGTTCTATCAATCTTCCATAGTAGAGTGACAAGATCTACTTGGTGTTTGGGAGACATCATCTCCGCAAACTTGATTCTAAGCATGCATACTACTTTACATTTGTGCACAATAAAGAAAAAGAGAGTCTTATAAGACAAAAACTTTGTTCATTTTAAACATTTGTACATTTCTTACTCTAGGGAAGCATTGTAAGAATTGACAAGGTTTAGGTTATCCTTTAATTATATGCCTTGCATCCATCTAGCATCTTCAAAAGGATAATTATTAAACTTAATAAGATATCTTCATATAGTCTTACAGCCTCTTAATACCTTGTCTTCATGTCGGATAATGGCCTCGCATTGGAACACCTCTTCTTGGTCCTCGATCTCCAGTGGGTCTTCAATAGTTGGTTCTTGAGGTGGCTCTCCTTTGTAAGGCTTTAGTAGTCTCACATGGAAATCATTGTTTATGAGCCAATGGCTGGGCAACTTGAGTTGATAGGCCATCTCATTGATTGGTCTAAGAATCTGGAAGGGACCATAGTACCGTTTTGCTAACTTAGCATAGTACTTTTGGTGTCTCGTAGGATTCTTGCTCGTGGTGTGCCTTAATCAAGCCTTGGAAAATTTAATTAAGACCCAATCATTTTCTTTAAAGGCTTGGGCTCTTTTGGGCTTATCAGCAGTAGCCTTTTGCCTTTGCTGTGAGATAGAGATGGCATCCTTCATCTTTTGGAAAGATTCTTGTAGGTCTCTAATATACCTATCTGCAGCGAAGATCTTCCCGTGTACCTTAAGTAGCAGGGGACTTTTTGATCTTCCCTCAATTAACTCGAAAGGTGCTTTTCTCGTGGAAGTATGTACAGTGTTATTGTAGGCATACTCACCTAAAGGTAAGTACTTATCCCATTGGGATCTTTGATCTACTTCCATTACATAGGCTTTTAGTAGATCAAGAAATATTAGGTTAGCTATTTCACTTCAGTCATCCATTTGTATGTGATAGGCCGAAGAGAAGTTTAGCCTTGTCCCTAAATTCTCAAAGAGACCCTTCCAAAAATTAGTGGTAATTCTAGGATCTCTATCTGACACTATGGACATTGGCAAGCCATGGTACTTGAAGATTTGTGAAATGAAGAGGGTTGCCAATTGATGGGCTTTGATAGTCTTTTTGACAGGTAGTATAAAATGAGCTTGTTTATTGAACCTGTCTACTATCATCCATATTCCCGTATTCCCATGGATAGACTTAGGCAATCCAAGGATAAAATCTATGGATATGCTCTCCCATGGTGAATTAGGGATTGGCAAGGGTTGAAGAAATCCAGGTTGCTTCCCTCTATCAAACTTTGTCTTTTGTCATACCACATATTTAGAAACATACTCTTGTGTGTTTGCTTTCATGGTAGGCCAATAGAAATATGTTTCAATCCCTTTTAGGGTAGAATGAATCCCTCTATGCCCCGCATAAGGAGGAGCCTGATATCCATACATTACTTTCTCACGTAGTGAGTTGGTAATGCATAGTCTATTGCCATAGAGAAGATAACCATCTTGTAAAGTAAATGGTTCCTCTTTCTTCCCTAATGCAAGGGCTGAAATCACATCTCTAAAATTGGGATCAATAGCATACTCATCTATCATTGAAGATAGATCATTGCAAGTTGCCATGGAAACCGCATTCACTCTCGGTTGTCTTAGGAGTGCATCAGCTACTTGATTATGCTTGCCAGCAATGTGAGCTATGTGAAAATGAAATTGCAAAAGGAAATTTTCCCACCTCATTTGTTTGTCGGAAAGCTTGGTCTGCATCATAAAGTACTTAAGGCTTTGGTGATCCGTTTGCAGAACGAAAGGAGTCCCCAATGAATAGTGCTTCCATGAGTCTAAGGCATGTAGAACTGCGAGGAGTTCCTTTTCATATATGCATAGAGCTTGCTCAACAGCTTCAAGCCTTCAACTTTCATAGGCTATGGTGTGCCCTTATTGGAGAAAAACAGCTCCAAGGCAATCACCACAAGCATCACATTGGACCTCAAATGGCTTTGAGAGATCCAGTAGTGTAAGCACATGTTGAGAGATAAGCCCTTCTTTAAAATTTTTGAAAGCATTGTTATCCTTGGCAGACCATGTATACCTAACATTTTTATTTGTGAGGTTATGTAATGGTCCCGCGATTTGTGAGAACTTTTCTAGGAAGTGTCTATAGTATGCACACATACCTATAAAGCTTCTTAGTTCATGAAGATTCCTTGGTTTAGGCCATCCTTTTATTACCTCTAACTTTGATGGATCCATTTGGATGCCACCTTGAGAGATAATGTGACCTAAATACTCAATCTCTTGTAAGAAAAACTCACTTTTCTTTTGATTAACATAAAGTTTATTCTCTCTTAAGACTTGAAATATTATTTGGACGTGTTGCTTGTGTTTGTCTAATGAATTAGAGGAGATGATGATATCATCAAAGAACACTCTAGTAAAGGTTAGGTGAGGCCTAAATAGCTTCTCCATCAAGTGGTTGAATGTGGCTGGTGCATTGGTCAAGCCAAAAGGCATGACAATGTATTCATAAAGACCAAACGTAGTGCGAAATGCGGTCTTTACAATGTCTTGATCAACTATCTTTATTTCATGATAGCCACTTTTTAGGTCAATCCTACTGAAGTAGGTGGACCCTTGTAGATTATCAAATAGGTCTTCTACTCGTGGAACAGGAAACCTATTCTTGATAGTGATACTATTTAGTGCTCTATAGTTGGCACACATCCGATATGTGCCGTCTTTCTTTTGCACTTGTAGCACAGGATAACTAAATTGTGATGAGTTAGGCCTAACCATGCCCTTCTCAACTAACTCATGCACTTGCCGCATAATCTCCTCTTGTTGAGTTTGAGAAACTCTATAAGGAGGTTTGCTAGGTGGTGAACTTCCTGGGAGAAGTTCAATTGCATGGTCATCATTACCTCGTTTAGGAGGTAGTTCACAAGGGATGTCGTCAATAAAAACATCTTGAAACCCTTTGAGAAAATTAGGTAACTCTAATTCCTTGTGATTGTTTATATTTTCTTTTGCTAAAGCATTAGGTTCATTTTGAGAATCTTTAATAAAAATCATGTACATGGAAATAGAGCTCTTTATTGACTTATTGAAAGCTTGCGTATGTACAATGGGTATGTTGTTACCCATTTCCTTGGCATCTATGTACATATCTTTTCCCTGTACTTAAAGTATATTTTCCTTTTAGGGAATCTAACATTGGTAGCCATGCGATCAAACGATGGTGCTCCTAGGATTACATCCTCGTGCTTTAGAGGAGAGATAAAGAAGTACTCTTTGTCCACATAGTGTTGGACATGGAGCCTCAATTTCCCAATTAAGGGAGTGACTGAAGCTTCTTGCCCCTTGAAAGCACCATCTGTGGGTAGGACACCTCCCATCTTGTAGGCTTGTATGCCTAGCTTGGTGGCCAACTCTGTGGATATGAAATTGTGAGTAGAACCAGGGTCAAAGAGATTAAAAGCATCATGTTCTCTTACCTTTCCCTAAGCATGGCATAGAGGAGATCCTTTGTGGTGAGCTTCCTCTTCTTGGATTTTGACCAAGGTAGCTCTAGGAGGCTTATGGCGGGTGCTCTTTTGGAGACAAGCACAATACGCATGCCCTTGCTCGCCGCACTTGAAACAGTGGTTATCCTTGCGATAATGCTCAAGCTCTTTAGGAGAGAGTTTATTTTTACCTTTGTAAACTCCCTTCTCCTTAGCTTTTTTTTAATTGGAATTGCCCTTAGGAGACTTTTGGACATTGTCCTTCCCCTTAGGCTCATTGGAGCCCTTATTTTCCATGGAACTCTTAGCCCCTATTTGGAAATTGATTCGAGAAGCCACCATAGTATGGTGTATAGCCGCAGATATAGTGCATGGCCTTTGGGAGTTGACATACTCCGCCATTTCTTCAGTTAAGCCCACAGAAAATTGTTGTTTTTTCTCTCCAAAATCCATCTTTTTGAAGATAGTGGCTTTGAGATGTAAGTCCCAAAACTTGTCTACATATTTGTGAATGGATTCGTAGGGAGAGAGCTTCAAGTTTCTCCATTCGGTGAGTAATTTGTCTTTGGCATCGGTGGCAAAAAATTGCTTCATGATGGAAGCTCTTAAAGATTTCCATGTTTGTGGAGCTTCACCGTTGGCTCGTAGGCTAGATCACCATTGCCTGACGGGCTTTTGAAATTGCATGTCTACATGATGTAGCTTAGAGGACCCCGTGAAGCCCTCATCTCCAAACGCCACATTGAATTGCTGGATAAAGGCCAAGACTTTGTCCGTAGCAACAAAGGTGTCGTCGTAGGTAAGGAAAGAGATGCTCTTTCCTCCCTCTTTGAACTTCTTGAGCTTGGAAGACCTCTTCCACGCGGCATAGGATTTTCTATGTCCTCTTCTTTCTGATAGTTCACAAGTTGCACCATCACTTTCTTTAGAAGATGAATAATTTGAGGAAGATGGAGAAGAGGGTGACCTCTTTCTTGCCTTTTTCTTGCCTTGGTTCTCTTTGTCCGCATCATCACTTTCTTCATAAGAAGAAGAAGATGGAGAAGAGGGTGAGCTCTTTCTCGCCTTTTTCTTCTCTTGCCTTTTGTCATCCCTCTTTGAATTATGGTGTGGAGAAGTGTGCGATAATCTTCTCCATTTAGGAGGTGATGGAGAGCGTTTTTCCCGCCGTCTTTGTGGAGCCATCTCGATCGATGTGGCAGGAGACTCACTTGTTTCTCGTTCCCTCGGTGGGGGCTCTTGAATTCTCCTTTGGGAAGGAGATGCGTCATCAAGAAGCAAATTTTTGAGCCCTTGGTATGGATCCTCTTCTTCTTCCCGAATCGGAGAGAGGCCTCTTTTGGAAGTCTCACAAGGAGGCTTCCTAGGTACTCTCTTGTCATGGTGGGGAGCTTGGAGAATCCAATGAGTACGAAGCTGCCATTGCACTTCACTTTGGAGGGATGGATTGCCCATGTATTGTTGAAGCCTAGAAAAAAGGTAATTAACAAGCATAGGGGAATCATTAGTAGCCTGCTCATTAGCAAAATCAAAGCTATCAACATTAGTTTCACTCTCTTTACTATTGTCAGCCATTCTTACAAATTGTAGGTGTAAATGTTTTTAAATGTACTTTGGCACTTCAAGCCCTAGTTGCTACTCCTCTTTACCCCTTTAGAAAAGCACTCCAGCTACTGTACCCCTAGTTCTAATACCATTAATTGCAAGCAATAGAATAGAGGGTCTTTCAACACGAAAACAACATCGGCTCCTGTCAAGCTTCTAATAGCTCAATAGTTGTTAAGCTGTAGGCAAGCCCCGTAGGACTCCACTATTAAGACCATAGCTCTTGACAGTGATGCCCCATTATCTGCACAAAGGCAGGTGCATTGCAAGGCTGAAAAATCCCTATTCTACTTACTCAATTGCAATTAATAATATAGCTAACTTGAGGGCCTCCTTCTTGAGGAAGAAAAGAGAAACCTTGTGCTCTAATACCAATGTAACATTTAATGGCCTAGTAACTTGTGTGTGGCGGAAAATAACATGAACATAGTGAGCATTTCATTAGAATAGATTCCTAATGAGCATAACAAGAGTGCTTGGGTGGAGAGAGCAACAAAAAGCATAACACCTAGTTAGATAGGCATGAACAATACTTCAAAAGAGAGAGAAATTAAGCTATTCACACAGTTGAGGACCGGATTTACATGGATCCGGTCCCCCTCCAAAAGGCTTTGTATTATAGGTTTCCCCCATCAAGAGAGACATTTCACAATACAATTCTTTGTGTTCCTTCAATAACTAGCTAGTGCAATAAAGATTGAATCTTCAAGCACTAAGCAAAACACTTATAAAACACAACATCAATTCCCTCACGGTCTCAGACCCAAAACCTCACACACCTTCGAAGATGGTGAGAGCTAGCGGGGTATAAGAGTAGATTGAGAGGAAGGAGTAGTCTTACGAGAAAGATGTACATTTCCTCACATAATCACTCATATTAGCATAGCATATCTTAGTAATTAGAATGGTAGAGGAGATGAGAAAGCATTGAATCTTGGCTCTTGGTTGGATTTGCATCACAAAGCCAAGAGTTGTTGGTCTAGGTCTCCCTTCTCACAAGCTTGGAGTAGATGATGAGCTTTCCATTTAAGCTTGAGAAGGAGACAGAGAGTCTTCTTGCTTCACACATGAGATTGTGTGTGAGTGTGTGAAATAGTGCCTTGCCAAAATCAGCCCCCTCTCTCTCTTGGTTGACCCCTCATGCAAATTATTTATACTGACACCCCATTGGACCTCTCCAAGCTTAGCCAATAAAAATTGAGAAGCATAAGTGATAGCCTTATGACACGTGTCCCCCTTTCCCCTTTTGTGAGAGCTTTAGGTAATTAATTAATGCAACTAAACTCTCATTGGACCCCTTTGTCTTCTAGCCAATATGAATCAAGGAAGCCATTGGGCTACTAATACCCCTTGCTATTAAGTTTCTTTTAATGAATTAACCTAGATTTAGTCTAGCCTAATTCTCATTGGTCCACCTCCATGGCCATCCAATAGGATTTGAGTGCACCTTGTGGGCATCTAGGCTAGGGAGCTGACATGTGTCCCTAATTCCCTTTGTGTAAAAGAAGCTTGTGAGTGTGTGTGTGTGTGTGTGTGTGTGTGTTTCTCTCTCATCCCCTACTTACAGGGCTCACCCCCTCCTATGTAGGAGCCTTGAAGACTTTTTGGCACACTCACTAAGCATCCAATTTTATTAAGCTTGACCATTGGACACAACCTTTGAATTTTGGAACCTTAGCATTTTGGAAGTCTTAATGGGCTGAACCTTAGGGTCTTTAAAGCCCATTGTTGCACATTGCTCTTTTGCAGATGGCGCCCCTTTTGGATCCCTATTCCCTCCTTTGGATCCCTACTGTGAGTGGTATGCCAGCTTAACCAATATTCTAGCTTTTCCTCCCCTGGCACTTCCCCATATTAAATAATCAATTTAACATGAGAAAATCATTTAGGAGAATTAGATTTTTATGTGATGACATGTTGTGAGTCTTAGAACCAAGCTTATTCATGTTGTAGTATCTAAGAGAGGGATAACAATTGATGATAAAGAGTGGCACCAGGCATTGAGGTGCTTAGACCACTTGATAGGTACTACGTAGCACCCATGTTTTGAGTTTTGTTGTGGCGGTGCTCAAGCCCCTTATGGAATGGTTGCCCCCTCAATGCACATGAAATGCTTGAGGGCAGTTGTATTCTTTTTAGGTTAATATAGAATCTAGCTACTCACAATTGTGAGTATGGCAGGCAAATGGTCCCACTCACCAAAATCTAGAAGAAAAACTGGTGTGAAGAGCGATGGCAAAAGAGTGTTAAGGACATTTGGGAGACTCAATGGCTAGAATACATGAAGATATTCATCTGGAAGGTGCTATGGGGAGCCTTGCCTACTGGTTCTAAGGTGCAAACTAGAGGGCTCGGCTCTGCCACCTACTCTGGCTATAGGTCAGCCTTCAAAGACCTTCTTCATTTATTCATCATGTGCCCTACTTCACACGTGGGCTGGCCGCTAAGGTGTGAAAATGGATACAGAGAACTTGAAAGAAAATTTTCTTTATTGATGACTTGATCATGGGAGGGCGTGGATTCCAAAGCCAAGCCATTTTGGTGTGCACCCACATTACTAGATTTTTCTACCTGAATCAGGTCAAGAAATCTAGGAATCTTCAAGTATTTGAGGCCAAGATGGGGATATATTGTGCGCATGAGCACTGCGCTCATCCATGGTGTTGGAGCAAGAAGAGGGTAAGTGGATAAGGATGAAGATTGGACTCATGCATTGAGGTTCAAGAGGGTAGGCTTGTAACCGCTGGTAGTATATGTTTAGTTGTGTACAAGCCTCTATAGGAACCCTAGTCCCCCCAAGCCACATGTAGTGCTTGTGGGCAATTGTATTCTTTTTGAGTTAATATAAATTCTCTCAACTCACAATTGTGAGTATGGAGGGCAAAAAAAAAGACAGATGATGTAAGGCTTGAAATGAAAGAATGTTAAAAGCTTGGAAACATAAGAAAGTTTTAATGTTTTAGGTTGCATCAATCTAAAAAATAGTATTATAATCATGTAGAATATGTTCAAAAATATTGATGTTTTTTGTTTTGCAAAACTCACCAAAACAGGGGATTGAAGAATATATTACTGAAACCAAAAAAAATTACATTGAAGTCTAATGCATAGATCAAGCCATGAGAGCAACCAATACCAAAACCGCATCACATGCCCAAACAAGTGAGGCTAGCCCTTGCTAATCGAGGATAACAACAAAACATAACTATAAGGTTGCCACTTGCACTAGTCCTTGACCACAAGACTAAACACCACTCATATAGGATATAACTGAGCAATATAAAAGAAAATCATAACGAGGAAGTCAGACCAGCCACACGCGCAGGGCCCAAGGTGCCCATCACCGAAGGAAGGAAACGCTGTATCACACCACCATGCCACCAATGGCAGCAGATCCAGGCTTTTGGGGAGAGCCTTGCACCATGCAAATAAAGAATCAATGAAGCACCCACATGCCAAAAAAGAGAGGCCAAGCCCCATCACCACAACAAGATGATGCCACCAACATGAAAGGCTCTACCACTTCCCACCATGCTGTCGATCTCTTGATGCGGACCAAACACCACTGATCTTCAAGGCCCTCTTGAAGAAAAATACATATTATAATTACGTTAAAAAAACACGAGTGAGTTGCAACCTCCAAGTGGCTATGCATCTCTTGTGCCACCTTTGTTTAGCACCATACCACAACCTAAGAAATTTTAGCATTTTCTCTAGATTTTAGAGTCCTAACTCCAGATTTTCATGCTCTTCTACCATCTTGGTCATGTAGCCCAAGGAGCATCTCTCTCTCTCTCTCTCTCTCTCTCTCTCTCTCTCTCTCTCTCTCTCTCTCTCCACGTGATGCATGGTGTGCACAACATCTTTGAGTCTGTAGCATATCAAGCGAAGAGTTTCTTGAAGTCCCCCCCCCCCCCCCCCCGCGCGCGTAAAACTTCGCAACTCCCCCTGTCAACTCTCTCTCTCTCTCTCTCTCTCTCTCTCTCTAAATCCATTTGGGAAAGGAAGCGAAACAAGAGTAGAAGAAAAGGAGGTAAATGTATGATTTTCACATGCATCATCAATAATGGCAGGTGTCATTAAATTTTCACTTGTTTAGTTTTAGTTTGTCAATGGGTCCGTTCATTTTGTAGCCTTACCTTACATAGGTACACGACGTGATTCATTTCCATTTAAAAATGTTTTAGAATTGCAATGTCACCTTCACCTTGTCTACGATAAGTCTTACCGTATGGCGAGCAAAATTTTCCGAGCAAAGGAAAATCCGAGCAAATGAAATAAAGAAACCAAATGGGTTTTGATAACCAAGATGAATGAAGATCCTACTTTAATAATAGTAGGATCTTGAATCCGTAAGTAATCGTAGCAATATAATTGTTCAAAATTAAACTCTAGATTCTTTTGTGCAGTTGATACTTGATGTCGAGCAATGAGAAACCCAAGCTAGTAGCAAAGCTATTACAAACCATACAATGATCCACAACTACATTCAACACCATATTTTTATTGTAACTTTAATTTTACGGAGCAATCTAATGCAAATCAACAATGCTCATACATCTACAAAGTTTCTAAACTATACCAAGAGAGAATTGCCATATCTTATACAAAAAAAAGAGAGATTTCTTTAGAGTTGTAAGATAACAAGCGGAATTTTTAGTGGAATATAGAGAACAGCATGTCGTGCCTCTGCACTCTAATAACAACAAGAAATGCTATGGTTCTATCTCGTGACTATGAAGAGTCACACTCGTCATCAATAAAGACATTGCGTCTCTGACACTTCTTGTGGGTGTCAAAATCGTATCGTATATCAGCAGCCATGGTTTTTGCAATCCCCTCAGCATAAACTGGCAACACTTCCATACAAAAAGAAAAAGACAAGTCTCACAATCCACATACAAGAAATACAAAATATACATCATAAAAGCACAAGAAATCTCAAATTGTTGCTTGATGATATCATTATCCATAATTTTCAAATACTAAACAATGATACAAAAAAGTGACAAAATAGCATAAAAGTATGATGGAAACATAAAATAGGTGGGGGAAATGAAGTGTAAGGTGGACTCTCACTAGTCATCAAAGGGGTTGACACGCGAAGGCATGTCACCCACATCATCAACATCAAGAGAGGTGGAGGCTCCCTCTCTGCTTCGCTTTTTAGGGCGAAATAATGGTTGCACATAATCTGAAATCAAAGTGTCATCAATGTCGACTTCTACACACACCCGCCCTGTGCCTAAGCATGCTGCCAATACGGGTGCTGTACCACATCCCAACTCAAACAAAGACCTCCAGGCCTACAAAGAAGCTCCACAAAACATGCAATAAAAGAGTGACTTGGCTGCAAGCCACCACGCCATGGCTCCCCGGATGATGATTTGACTAGAGAAGACTCTGGAAGATGGTGCATCATGTAAGAATCCAAAGGTTGCATTCCAAGACAATTGAATAGTGGGGTGCTCTCAACCACAAAGCAAGGTGGTTGCATGCCAACCCTATGCACCATAAGTAAGAGAGAACAATGACACTACACCACCACATAGACAATTAGAGGGCAATCACAATAATAACAACACACCAAAATGAGAAACAAACAAGTTAATATGTAGAAGAGAATTACCTCAATCCGACCACCAAAGCTATTACCATAACCATAAGCTCCATGATGGAGTACCACAATGCGACGATGAATAGCCATCTCTGATGCACGACAAAATCTCTCAACCCAGCCAATGGTATCTCCTGTAAGAGGTTTCAAAATTCACAATAGAACACACAACAAAAATCAACAAGTATTGTACAAAATTATGATTGAAGCAAAAACCTGCCATAGAGACCATGATCAACAACCACCCTGAGTCTGACAAACTCGAATATGCAAGTTGCATGCCTGCACGAACATGATCCTCACTACAAATATCCCAAAGGGGTACAACAGGTGAGGCTAATGGGGAACCACCAAAGGGAAGATCCAAAAAAATAAAATCAGCAGCCCATGTAACTGTTCTGCCACCACGCACGCACAAGGTCCCATCAAGGCGTGCACATCCCATGTGCTCATGAACACGAATCCATGCCGGATGTCAAACACCGGACCTAAAATCAGCAGCAATGGCTATGTAGTCCCTAGAAATGGCCATGCATCGTGAGTCAGGCAATGAGGACAGAGATGACAAGGGAGTATCAACGATGTAGACAAAAGAAATGGTTTTCTTTGCAACAATCCCCCAAGAGGTACTGCGATACAAGAGGCTAAACAAAGTGACTTAACTCCAATAAATGAACGAAACAAACGATTGCATCGCAAGTGAAAGCTCACCATGCTCTCGCTCCATGTTTGCATCCACCCTAGTTTCAACAATCACCTCCTTTCCCTTGCGAGAAGTATTTGTAGCTTGAAAAAAAACACAATATTACTGGTATGCAAAAAAAATAATTTTAGGAAAAAGAGAATTTAAAGCTCTTACACACAACTATGTTTGAGACTGTTTTGAGTAACCATTTATCCGATATCACCTCATCCACTCTAAGAGGGAGAGGCACATCGACGGATGTACCACCAACTCTCATAGTATGGTGAAGCTCTCTCTCTCTCTCTCTCTCTCTCTCTCTCTCTCTCTCTCTCTCTCTCTCTCTCTCTCTCTCTCTCGCCAATACATGCCCAGAAGCCATGTCTATCCACCATGGACATGCCTCCATCTCCCAAGTAGTGAGCTTATGCATGGAAGGGGAGTACATGCATCCTTCCCCAGTAGATAGTTGTGCCCACTGCTTAGCTAAGAATGGAATCCCTGGTAGAAAGTCTTTTCCAACCAAGAATAATAGAAATCTAAAACAAAATAACAAAATAACATCACTACATACTTCATAACTATGAAAAGCTTGAAATAAAAGTATGATGAGCTTGACCTGTAGGCTAGCCACTGAGATGCCATGCGTACCGTATCCACTTTCTTCATAGCTTGCTTGTCAACATCTTTTGTCTTAAAGATAGGGTCGTGCTTCAAACTTGAGCTCCTCAAAGTAAGAGGCAAGAGAGCAATCATGAGGCAACAAAATACCACCAGCAATGTTGCTCAAGTCCTCCACAAACTTTGTGGCCCTATCAAAAATCCTTTGGGAGAAGGCCCTCTCTACGGATCCAACTACATAACAAGGAAGATGAGAAAAAACTAAAATAATCACAAAAAACTAGCAAATCTACATCAAAGATCCTTGAAAGTCAAAAGAAACTTTACTCACATGCGATACACATGATCTCCTTTCTTTAAACGATAAGAGGATCTAGTAATCTTATCTGCCTCAAGCAAGGAAACCCATAACAGTTTGCTCAAGACAAGAGCATCATGCATAGCAATCAAGTTCAGTTTCTCAAGCGTAGCCCAACTATCAGGACCCCATTTGAGTGCAAGAACTCGAACCATCCAATCTAGTCCAAGATTCGGATCAACAATATTTAGCAACTGCAGTTTTTGATCAACGAATAGAAAACCAAGTGTAAACAGCTATTACACTATGTGCAAAACACCCAAAACAAAAATAATTCAACCACCTTCCCAACGCACTCTCCATATTTGAGTGCTAAATCATTCAATAGTTTCTCCTCCTCTTTTATAAGTTCTTCATTTGTCATTGTGTGCCTAGCTTGCTCTATTCTTTGGCTCAATTCCTTGGACATTTGAACCTTCAACACATACTTAAAAATAAATACCTTGCAAAAAACAAGCACATACTCTTTGGCTCAATTACTTGGGATATTTTATCCTTCAATACACAATTTAATATATGTAATTTTCACAAAAAGCAAATATAAGATTGTTCCATAAAAGCAAGCCAAAGACACTCACATCGTATAAGAGCTTTCCCAAGTATCGACGAGTAAGTGGGTACCAAGACTCCACACCCTTCAAGTATTTCTTACGGACTGCAGCAATCAACTTTTGATCTTTTTCTGGTAGCCCTGTTACATAGGCTTCATGATCTGCTGCACAAATGTGGGAGCAGTTGACAAGCTCATCCCTAAGATGCGTGACTACAAGATCATGTGTATTCATGCTATTCCAAGGTCATATACAATATAAACAAAGTGAAAAACACAACATAGAAATTTTTAGCTAAAATATATACAAAGTCATGAAGCTTACAAATTCATTCTTTGCAAGCTACTAAGCAAAGCTATCTCTGGCACTCGAGTAGGATCAGTAAATCTACAAAGCACACTACAATGTTTCTCTCGATCAATGGAGAATCTCTCTTTGATAGCAACCATCCAAGCGACCGTTCTATGATTACCCTCCCAAACATAGAACATTTTATTAGAGAGAACTTGAAGATTTGGTCTTTTAGAAAGATCAATTTCAAACTCTTTATGTATATCAACCCATATTTGGTCCCATGAAGCAATAAGGTCCTCTGCAAAAAAGATAACCATAGGCAGAGAAGCACACTCAACTACTATTTATGAGAGAAACAAGAAACACCATAGAAACAGACAGTAGGAAAGACCAAAGCAGAGAAATGAAATACCTGTCACATAAGCTTCCTCCTTCTTGCAGTTCCAAACTGAAACAATAAAAGCTCCTTTTTCTTGTATGTAGCCCTCCTTTGCAAAAGCAGCTTTCAATCCACTAACATCATCTCATAAGCTTCTCACCCTTGCATAAGGGATCGATCGACATAAAGGAATTGGTGGACAATCAAAACAACTAAACATGTGAGTACATTGAAGAATATCTTGTCCTCTATGCATGTAAAGTTTGTGCTCTTCCTCTGTCTCAGGCTCTATTGCTACTTCATCTCTTACGACATAAGGAACTATTTGAAAACATGCCTCTTGTGGGGCAAGAGATTCATCAACTTCATTTATGGAGCCAAGCCCCAAGTCCTGACTTTGCATCTCCTCCTCCTGTGTCTCCAAACCATCTGTCATATCTGTGACAGAGACTGCACTTATTTGATCACTGCTCTCCAAGATATTGGAAGCTTGAGTTGAAGAAAGCCGTCTCCCTCTACGACCTCGTCCATGAATTGAAGGACTTGCAAAACAAAACCAAAAACAATTTATTTATTTCACTAAAATTCCCTCTAGGAGTCCATGCCGACGAGGATGCCTAGAGGCAATTCAAAAAATCAAAACTTTATCTTATTGATCTCCACCTTAGCATCCATGTCACAAAAGATTGCTAGAGGGGAGCTAACAATTTTAAAAAAAGCATGATTAAATTCCCTCTAGACATCCATGTCGGCATGGATGGCTTGAGGAAGCTTAATGAACTTCATAAGACATGATTAAATTAAATGCGAGAATGAATCACTACCCCTAAACCAAAGTCACAAGAAACTCCTTCTAGCCATCCATGCCGGCGTGGATGGCTTCAGGTAGTTTTAAGAGAAGCTACGCAGCTCTGAAGATTTCTAGAGAGAGCTTACAAATAGGTAGATTTTCACATTCAAAACTCCTTCTAGCCATCCACGCCGGCGTGGATGGCTACAGGTAGTTTAGGCTTCTTCTAATACAAAGTTTAGTTAATCTTGGTAGAGCTTTGGCAACTAATCCCAACACAAGCACTCGCTAGAAGAGTTGGAGGTCCGATTTTGAAAGGCAAGTGGAAGGCCATGGAGTAAAGATTGTCTATGGGACTCTATCTCTCTCTCTCTCTCTCTCTCTCTCTCTCTCTCTCTCTCTCTCTCTCTCTCTCTCTCTCTCTCTTTGCGGGGGGTGCACTACCCCTCCAACATCTCTCTCGTGTTGTGCAGAGCACGCTCCCAAGGCTGTAGGTTGTGGGAGGGCTATATAAGCCCAAGCTCAACTCCAATCAAGATTTACACAGAGAGCCTTACTGACAACACATAGCGTTACAAATTACCGAAGGTTTCTTTTAGTTGTAATTTAAACATAACATAAGCTTTACAAATGTTATCTAAAGCATTGAAAAAAAAAACTACCTGTAGCCATCCACGCCGGCGTGGATGTCTATAGGTAGTTTGCAAATGTACCTGGTAGGAGGTTTCTGGGCCGAGGTAGACTCCCTTCTCCCCATGGCTGAGGTAGACTCCCTTCTCCCTTCTCCCTTCTCTGAGCTTGGTTGCTCCCGAGTCTCGAGATTCAAGAACCGCAAGGCAGTAGAGGTTTTCAATGAAAGGCAGTAGAGATTATCTTGAAAGGGCTGCTCAAGAAGTCTTCAAAGGGCAAGAGCACATGAGAGATGGAGAGGCCATAGCGCAAGAGAGTTGGAGAGCAAGAGAAGCTTGAATAAGGCAATAGAGCGCAAGCGCGGGAGTTTTGGTGAGGCAAACGATCAGGCAAGGAGGTAGGAAAGCGTAGGAGAAGGGATTGCGCAGAGAGAGAGGGGCTCCTATGAGAAAGGCAAACAATAGCGTTAAAAAAAGCAGAGAGATGGGCGCCTGTTAGCTAGCGTTAAAAAAAAACAGTAGGGGCCAGGTCCCCTTTCACATAATGAAAGCTTGAAAAGATTTTTTAATTCCCGAGAGTAGGAAGATTTACATAAACATTAGCTTTGAAAAGATTTTTAATTTCCCGAGAGTAGGTGGACAAACATTAGCTTTTAAGACGTTTCCAACAAATTATTGCAGCACAAGATACTCTGAATTTCACAAGCCTTGCACTTTCACTGTGGACCACTTTTAGAAAAAAACCGGGGTCTAGTGTATTTTAACCGGCTGAAATTATAAAATCCCGGTTAGATTTTGAGCTTGCCTTTAAGAAAACCGGCAAATTTACACAAGTTTTAGTGTAATTACCGGCAAAAGCTTCAAATTTTGACCTAAAAACAGGGAGACTTTCAAGTTTCCCCTTATTTTGTTCGGTTACGAAAAATGTATTTTTCTAGCCCTGTTGTGGACTGATTAAGGTTGAAGCTTGCGCTTAAAATGTGTAAAACAACCAATATAAGAAAATGATTGTGCAAGCTGCAGGAAGGGTCCAATGCGTAGTTACTGGACACACTCGTAGTAGCAAAAAACGTTTTGATGAATACACTTTGAACTTAGATCCATTTTTGAGTTCTTAGCATGTAATTTTTCACAAATTGGCATGCAAAAAGGGCAGTTCTATCTAAAAATAAAAGCGAAATTTATCTTTAAAGCTTATGTAACATACCTAAACTCTATTTTTTAGCATCTTTTATTATGAAAAGCTACAATTTGTTTTGCCATTCAAGAAAATTTAATCTCCCTTTTTTCGGAATGTTTGAATTAAATTTGAGGGGTATTTTGGGAATTCCCACAAATTAGAGGGGTAAATGTGCAATTTTTATGTTATTAACTAAGAGCAGCCATAAACTCATGGCCTCTCTAACAAACTTAATATGCAACCTCTCTTTCAGGCACGCAAAATCTTATCTTAGAATTTAATAAACCAAAAACACTCAGCAGTGTGTAAACACCCTTAACTTCGGCATGGGATATTGTGCATGGGACATTTAACTGGGTAGGTGAAGCTCGAAAAATCATCATTATGCTCGATTGACTGAAAATCGTAAAACTCAAAGAACTAAAAGCAGGCTCGTTTTTTTAGTGTTTTGAAAATTAAAAGCAGGCTTGTTTTTTTAGTGTTCTAAAACCCAAATTTAGAGATGGAAAGATTGTGAAATGGAGATCACGATTAACAAAGGAGTTTCATGGCAAGATTGAAGTGGGTAGAACCATGGCAGCAGAGTTGGTGCGAGAGGTCATTGTGGTTTGCAATGAAACACATGTTTTCTATGTTAATACTGTGGGGTCAAGTGCAAAGGGAGTGACATACTCTGTGACAATGTCAGATTTTCCTAGATGTACTTGTGAGGATTTTCAAACTCGGGAAAGCAAGCGCCTTGTGTATATGCCATCTAAGCACATTTACTTCATATTTCTGCAAGTACTTGGCCTTGACCCTCATGCTCATGAGTTCATGCATCAGGCGGCTTCAACGAAATTGGAGTTAGTCCAAGCACTTGGCGGTTCACGGGTGCTGATGCAGCCCTAAAGGCTTGTGGACCTTGCTATGGATTTATAGAAGTAGTTTTTCCGGTGATAAGTGCTTATGGCTATTAACTTTTGCCCCAAATATTCTACTGCGGCATTATTTTTTTTGTTGCAGTGTCCATTTTGATTTGTAGATGCAATACACCTTCTTGGTTAATTTCAATGTTGATGGAAGCTATTTGTCATGTGTTAGAGATAGAACAATTTAAAGTTATTTTTATAGGTTAAGAAACTAAGTAGGGAGTATTTCTAACCAAGAAAAATCCAAGATATTGTGGTGTGTGGTCGACTTTGTCTACCCGACCAAACCAAGTGTGCCTCTCTCTCATCCGGCACCTCCTTATATTGCCATCAAGCAGTTACAACCATAACATGTCTGACCACACTAGGTGGCCGGCCTCTACCTCCACAACCACACACCACAATATATACAACTAATATATTGCACAAGGATATAAAAAAACATTGTAAGTTTTGCAAATTTTATGGTTTGTGTAATTTTGTATTGCAAGGATATCAAAAAAAAAGTGTGCGGATTGCGTACTTTTGTATTGCAAGGATATCAAAAAAAGTTTATAGTTTGGGTAATTTTGTATTACAACTAATATATTGCACAAGGATATTAAAAAAAATTGTTATTTTTGCTCGGTTTATGGTTTGCTCGCTTTTATTGGCTCGGATTTTGGGATTCCTCTCTACGATGAAGTTAGCATGGTCTATAAATGGAATGAGCTACCTCTTTGGTGATGGTTTTTTTTGCAAAAATCATAAATTGTGAGTGAAAGATATAAATAAAAAAACTTATACAATGAGCCATGGCCACATCAAGCCATGGCATCCATGATCACCACATACCATAATAACTAGCATGTGACCCGCACGCTGTTGCAGCCAAGAAAAGCATAGTTATTGGATCTCTCTCTCTCTCTCTCTCTCTCACACACACACACACACACACACACACGAAGTCATATATATGTAGGTGTGTATGTGTATCTGCGTGTCCACGTGTAAGGAGAATGAAATTGTAGTCCTTGGAATTACTCTAGGAAGATAACGATGCCTCTCTCTCTCTCTCTCTCTCACACACACACACACACACACACACACACACACACACACACACACACATGCACACACTCACGCACTCACACACACACACACACACACACACACACACACACACACACACACACACACATGCACACACTCACGCACAGAGCTTGGGATAGATGTAAAACATCTACAACTTCTCCAAATATGTGAAGCTAAAGTAGTCGGTTGTAATGGATCCTAGAAGCTAAAACAACATTGTTAGCCATAGAAGAAGCCCAAATGCATCCAATGCTAAGATGCTCTTCATCCTTGCATCCCCAATGAATTTTTTTTTTAATTCACCATTGCAAGAAAAGGACCCATTTTAACTTTCTGCTTCAATTACTACATCACCATCATAACCTGTAGATAAATATCTTTCATTGCGTCAGCTCCCACAGTGCTCTTATGTAGACGAAAGTTCCATCGCTACTGATAAGGGGGTGAGAGAGAGCATGGAGAAGAATGTGTCCCCTAGTTTGGCCATGCAAATCAATAAAAAAAACACTCTTGGAAGCCCTCTCCTTCGTGTAATTTTTCAAACTCCATCATAAAGAGTATAGATAATGGACTATTGAATGATAGAAAAAATGTATTGTGTGTCATAGTGCTTAATAAAAACCTAGGTTTAGTATAATCCCCACCTATATCTAATGCACCTTGGAGACCCTTGCCACGTGACATAAGGAGAGGGCTTTGGGGGGGGGGGGAGGGGACGGGAGACCAAGGCAAAGAAAGAAAGAGAGTGGATTGGGTGCCAAGAAAAGGGTCTCTCTCTCTCTCTCTCTCTCTCTCTCTCTCTCTCTCTATCCATAGGTACAGCCACACACTCGTAAGATTTGATTTGAATGTTAGGACACCCACAACGATTGGAGGAAAAAACTTAGGTTTAGGATAATCCCATCTAAGTTTTATGAGATTTATCTCTAATTGCAAATGGATTTTATGAAGCAGGAGGAAGATGCTTGCTGAGAAGAAGAAGATAGGTCCTTGATAGAAATATAGTGTACTTGCAAAAATGTTCGGGTATGTTTTGGGTCACAATGTGCATATGTTGTATTGGTTGGAGACACCTGTGCAAAGGATATGCCAAGGTTTGCATGTATTCTTTTAAAGTAAATTCAAATCAAGCTCTTAAGAGCATTTAAAAAAAACCATGAAGATTAGAGAACATAAATTAATGTTTAGAGAATCTACAAAGTGCATAGAAGTTTAGTGCAAAAACCTTCAAATATAGTAAATTTGCCTCTAAATTTTTTGAAAAAAAGGTATGGTACATCTGAAATTTATCTCTAAATTATAGATTTGAAGGTGAGGAAACCTACAAAGTATAGAGAAATTGGGTGTAAAAGCCTTCAAATATAATCAAGTTGTCCATAAAATTTTTCATCTACAAGTTTCCTAAGTTTTTAGGAGAAATCACTATGCCTCAACTCGATTTAGTGTAACCCCCCTCACAAAATGTTGAGATTTCTCAAAAATTTTAATTTGCCTTTATACGCTTGAGAAAACCTAGATTTAGTGCAGTCCGACTTACAAATTTTGAGATTCACCTTTGAATTCCAAGTCAACCCAAAGGCGAGAGCACTGACAAAGCTCAAAGAAATCTAGCGTTAAAACCTTCAAGAATAGTTGAGAATTGTCGAAATTCTCTCTGGTCATCCACCTTTGCCGTTTGTTGAGGTCTGCTCCTAGCTTGGGCTTGCACATCTTCTGCCTTGGATTTGTCGGATTGAAATTGTATCAATTCTCAATTTTGTAGATGTCGATGTTGATTTTTTATTTTTGATTCCCGATTGTGGATTTTGTCGATTGTCGCTTTGTCGATTGCTGATTGTAAAACCAATGCTTACTCTCCCTACCCTCTCTCTAGTGCCGGTGTGAGATCCCTCTTACCCCCCCTCTCTCTCTCTCTTGCCAAGGAGAGCTTAGTGTTCTCTCTCTCTCTCTCTCTCTCTCTCTCTCTCTCTCGCCAAGGAGAGCTTAGTGTTCTCTCTTTCTCTCTCTCTCTCTCTCTCATAGAAACACACACACACACTCACTCACACAGACTGTAGTGAACGGTGCTCTCTCTCTCTCTCTCACTCACTTATACATGCATTCTCTCTCTCTCTCTCTCTCTCACACACACACACACACACACACACACACACACACACACATAATGCGTGCAAGACATCCATGACAAATTGTTGGACTCCTATTGCTAAATTGGCGAGCTCAATGTACTTCATTAATGCAATGCAAATGTGGAAAGCCTTCATGCAATGTGCCAACACCTCGGGGAATGGCACATTGACTTTGTTTCTTATATTCACATACATTGAGGAAATGGGTCTCTCTCTCTCTCTCTCTCTCTCTCTCTCTCTCTCTCTCTCTCACACACACACACACACACACACACACACACACAAACAAATACATGCATCTAGCTTTTGAAATTTGAGCATCAAGGTCAAAGATCATTTATGACATAGAAGGTCTCTGCAAATCTCCGAAACACATGGGGAAAATTTTTCTATGGCACTCAAAATGTAAAGGAAAGACACCCTTCAAATGAATTTAAAAAATAAGAGTAGTGAGTGGTCAACGTTGAAATTGAGGGCTGGAGTGAAATGGCCTCTCAAAAACTAAAGGCTTAAGAATTATAAATTTAGATAGAGTACTAAGGTTTTTTTGATTTTCCCCAGCCAAGGATGTCAAGACTCCCTCATAAATCTTTTCATTTTCTACCATCCTAGTACTTACCTTTCACTTTTGCAATTTCAATTAAATGTCTTTTAAAGGTTCTCTTTGAAATGCAGGAAAATGTGACACATGGAGGGTCTCTCCTTCCTTGAGAATTTTAAGTTGCTTCATATATAGTATAGAAGCACAAGTCTCGGGATTTACAGGGCACCCTACCCATACACCTTATCGTTCCACATCAAGAACAACAACAGCTCTGGGATTTACAAGGAGCCCTACCCATACACTACAAAAGAAATCACCAACTAGAAGGAGATAGAGCCATACCAAGGGCAAAGTCTAGCACCTCCATCACCTCCCAAGAGAAGTCAGATAAGAACAAGCCTCCAAAGCAAGCATCATAGCTTTGACAACCAGAGTAGTTTAATAATCCCATAATAGTAGACTATAGAGGTGAGCCATGCACCTTCAAAAAATAACAACAGAAGGCCAAAGGATGCCATGAAACAAGATGCATTTTCCACATGAGAATCGGTTTTCTCTTGGCTCAAAAACCCCAACCCATGACACCATAGTGGGTCCGAGACAACAGAACAAGCAGCATGAAGACAACCAACCAAAATCTACCCAGCCAAGAAAGATCAAGAGCATCTTGGTCCACCAACACCCCAACCTTCTGTTACGAGCAGATTCGTTCCTCAAAGGAGTAGGGTTGCCGCCAACCCAAGGCACAAAAAAATTCAATCCTGAGAGGGGAAGAGACCCGCTTTGTAAGCAAGGATAGCCAGGGGCTCAAACACAAGACCACCCATGTCCATCAATGTAGTACCATGCTTCCAAAGAGAACTTGTACCATGTGTAGGGCATCAAGTACCACTGTGCAGAGAGAGAAAGGCCCCGGGATGACTCGCCTTTGAGGCCCCCTCCTCCATGCAAGCACGACAGGGCTAATGCCCCCTCTCAACAACAGAGCTTGCCCTCCCCTGCTCCCGATGAACATAGCAGGCAATCTGCCTTGTCTTACCTCTTTGGTGATGGTTATAAGTCTTTCAAGAATTTTTGATAAAGCCTTGATTCGTTGCTCTTCAATCATTATGTAGCAAGATAAAATATAAATCACTAGTGACCACCTCCCAAGAAGGCAACTCATAATATGTAAATGTAGCATGTGAGTGTGCGCTCCTTGCCGCACTGTCGAAGCAAGGGACTTGCCAATACACCGTGTGCGAGCCACAAATGGCTCCAAGCACACAACAAGCCTAAACTAGCAAGCTCAAGAGAGCAAAGGGTGTGTCACTCACCGCTCTACGCTCGCCTTCGTGGTGGATTCCTCACCGCGATGAAGAAGAAGCTGCTGTCGTGCCGCGCTCAACCGCCTCGCCGCCGTCGTGCCTTCGTAATGCTCGATCGCACACACTCTCCCTCTCTCTCTCTCTCTCACACACACACACACACACAAGGAGGTGAAGAAGAAGAAGATGGAGATGGAGATGGAGCAAGAGCACTCTTCTATTGCACAAATGAGAGAATGAGTAAAAATTAGGTTTAGTTGGCTTTTATATGAGCTCACCCCATTCACACTTGGGCGCCCATGCTTAGCCAACTAATCCCTTGAATGTCCCAGTTAGAGTGCGCCTCTCATCGGCGATCACTCTTACCCTTTTCCTATTGGTCTAACAAGCCCGGTACCTGACTCTAAATAATACAACGTTTATAGATCATAGGATGTCCGTGTGCCGTGAGGGTTAACATGCCCCCCTTCCTGATGTAGATTCCGTCCTCGGAAGCTATTGAGTTGAAGCTGGTTCATCGAGGTGGAAGAGCATTTGAGATGAATGTCCTTAGCCTTCTTCAGTCACTGCAAAATCAAACAACATTGGCACATTAATTGCATTTTCATAAGTGATTAAAAAGCATGTGCAGTTTTAGGTAGACAAATTGATTGGTAAAAGAATTTCAAACAATTTGTTAGCAATGAACATTAAATTGCAATGTAATCAAATGCATAAACAGATATAAAGGTAGAAAATTAAACAAGTCTGGGGTTGCTAATTTGACGGTCGAAAGGCACTAGAGATCGAATATTAATACCATGGGTAAGCTTCTTAATTTTCAGTGGTCAATTAAGTTGTTTAATCGCGAGAGCCAAGTATTCATGTTCGAGGGCTGACTAGAGGCTATATCTAGAAGACCTTGTAGTTAAGCTACCATAAAAGGAATTTCTCATGAAATCATCGCCTGACTGATTACTTTTTCTTTGACCCCCCAAAGTCTTTTCACATTGATTCAATTATGATGTGTGTGCTTATTTTGTATGCCTTGGGTTTTTTGCTTTTCAAGGAAAAGCGCCCACACTGAGAACCTCTAGGGCTCTAGTACCATAGGCGATACATGTGAGTGAAGTATTAATTTAAGCAGGGATTTCTCTTCCAGCTTAAAATTTTACATTGTGGCACTTTGATTTTTTGCTTGTTCATTTTCAACATTTTAATTTTGTAACTTTGGGGGGTCATATAACACTGTTACCCTCCCCAGGCTCATCACATTAGTAAACTCCCTTTATAATACTTAAGCTAAAGGTCAATAGGGTTAAGCCCACTAGAAAGCCCTAGTACATTTCATACAATGCTGCCTAAATCGGATTAAAAACCTAAGTAACCATTGCTTATTAGGAAGGCATTCCCCATGGTATTAAGATAAGATCTCTAACACCTAACTTGGTCAAACTAGTTTAGTCGGACTGCTTGAGTTTTAAACCTAGACAAGTGATTATGACAAAACATTACATTGAATTAAATGTTTGATACTAAGCAAATGCACTGAATATTATGCTACCAATCACAATTAAAGCAGACAAACATGGATGCAAAAAGATAAGGGCAATGCTAATGGACAAGAAACACCTGTTTGTGTTGATGGTCGCGCTTGATTTGAAGTGTGAACGAGAGAAAGGTTCCATGAAGGTCCAAATCCTATCAATAGCAACACGCCCCTGTACACACTAGGAAACAAACGGAATACCTCCAGGAGGCACATCAGTGGGAAAAGAGAACTTCGCTAATCACTCAACTCTAAAACAGAAACACTCCTATCGTACTAATCTTACCTACCCTCCATCACTCAAGTGATGAGGATCAAAGGTGTTTTATGGCATAGGTTTCTGTTTCACTGTACCAGATGTGACATGGGTAGGTCCGAGTCAATGTTTTGACTTTTAATGTGCATACTCGTTTGCTAATTGCTCTTGCTCTTTATTTTTTTGTTTTTTGTGAGTATAAAGCTTTATATGTACATTCCCTAAGATTGGTGATTGAGAGGTCAGGGAGAAAGGTTGAGAGGGAAGCAAGTGAATGATGAAAGTCAGCAAACACTCCCCCCTTCCTTGGGTAGATCATACCACTTGAAATGAGCTTGTCACCCTTTGAAACCAATTGTTCCAGTTGGTAATAGGTGAGGATTTTTGCCAGTAGTTTTCTATTACCCTAGGTGCCTCATCCAGTTGCAAGGGTGGTAAGGTACTCTCCCAGGATCGAACTTGAAGTGGTTCATCAGGTGATTCTTGAACACTGGGAGGTGTGGATTCTTTTGTAGCTTCATGGAGGTCCACTACTATAGATGGAGGCTGTGTAGAATCTTTTACCTCTATGGATGTATTACATGAGGAGCTAGAAGCTTCATGGGACTCCCCCCTTCCTGAGCTAGGTGGAACAAATCGTTCTTTCTTTGGTAACCAAACTAGCTCGGGAGCGGGTGTGTAGCATTCTGTGATTTTTTTCTTTCCACGATCATTGATTCGTTTTGGAGCTACGGGATTGGGCTCACTTGGGTCAGGTGATAGGTAAGAGCACAATCTACGTTTTGGCACCCAGATTTGATCATTTCCTTGATAGTAGCCTTGGGCTTCCAATAGTCGTTTAGGGATCCATCGCAACATTTGCTTACTTTTCTTGGAGCGAGTGGTACGTTTCTTACAAGGCTTCTGTTTTTTTGCACTAGTTATGGTCACTAAAGAAGCTTTAGGGACCCACTTGTATGTTTTCTTCGTTACATTAGGATGAGTCTTGTCGGAAGCGATATGCATTGCTTGTAGCATATTTAAGGGTATAGGCATTTCATCCCCCTCAGGTGTTACCCAGGTCGTCCCCCTATTTCCCCAAGTGTCTATGGTTGATGCTAGGTGGACCCAATCTACGTTGTCTGATTCCGTCATACCTGGTAACACATCCATATAAGGAGAATCTTGGCCAATGTCTGTATCCTTCTTACAAGTGTAACAATATTGTAGTGGGGCCGAGTGAACTGTGGTGTCAGAGCGATGATCAATAATGGTTTTACTCCCTAAGGGGTGTACCTTACCAGTCACCAAATCCACTCTAAGGACAGAGTCTTGGAATTGAAAATAGACATGATTTTTAGACCAATCATGAACCATTTGTGCTTCCCTCATGAATGGTCGTCCTAAAATCATTTCATATGACATAAGGTGTTTAGAGAAATCCATTACAATGAACGTATGTCGTACCTTGTGTCCTAGAACTTTGATCTTAAGATCCTTGAGCATCCCCATAGGTTTGGCTATGGTACCATTTGCCATCTTTACCACAATGTTAGTAACACTGAGGCGGGGTTTTCCCATGGATTCCCAACAATCTTTTGTAACGATGCTAACTCCCGCACCACCATCAAGAATTCCCTTTATAGTTAATCCCTTGGTAGTGATGGGTAGGGTCACATTAGACTCGTCGCCTTCAAAATACTGCCCTAATTCGTTAATGGGTACCTCAATCACAGACTCGTGTCCATCTAAGTCAAGTGATTGCACATGATTTTCCTCATCAATCATAATCGAGTCAGGCCTATTTGGTTGCGCAAACTGCGGTAATCCCATTCGTAGCTCTCCGTTAAGGAATGCTCGAAGTGCAAGGAATAACTCAGGATCTCCATTTTGAGGGGGTCGATTATCCTTAAGAGTGTGCGCTCCTTGCCGCACTGTCGAAGCAAGGGACTTGCCGATACACCGTGTACAAGCTGCAGACGGCTCCAAGTACACAACTAGTTTAACTAGTAAGCTCAAAGAGGGCAATGGTGTGTCACTCACCGCCTTATGCTCCTGCCGTAGAGGATTCCTCGCCGCGAAGAAGAGGGAGACGCCGCTACGCCGTGCTCAACCGCCTCGCCGCCGTCGTGCCGCCGCAACGCTTGATCGCACACACACTCTCACACTCTCTCTCTCTCTCTCACGCACACACACAAGGAGATGGTGAAGGAGAAGGTGGAGATGGAGCAAGAGCAGCTTCTATTGCACAATGAGAGAATGTGTAAAAATTAGGTTTAGTTGGCTTTTATATGAGCTCACCCCATTCACACTTGGGCGCCCATGCTTAGCCAACTAACCCTAGCATGTTCGTGTTAGAGTGCGCCTCTCATCGGCGATCACTCTACCTTTCCCTATTGGACCGACAAGCCCGGTGCCTGACTCTACTTAAATAAATAATACGGTTACAGTGTCCGTCGTAGGCGATAGGGTGTCCGTGAGCCACGAGGGTTAACATTGCCCCCCTTCCTGATGTAGATTCCGTCCTCGGAAGCTATTGAGTTGAAGCTTGGTAAGTCCATGTTGTAGAGCATCTAGATTTGAATCTGCAAGGCAAAGTCACTGTTTTAGCAAGCGGAATTATATTGACATAAATCATGAGGGGAATGTAAAGTACATGTGGAAATGAGTAAATGCAAGATTTATGAAATGTTAGACTGCCATTAAGGACAAATAAATTGCACTTTGAGTAAATTAATTAATCAAGAGTTTTGAGCTTATGGGTGAGTCTATCAATTAGTTAGCTATGACTAAGGTTAAAACAACTACTCTAGTACTAGCTAAGCTAAGAAGATTATGTAAATGCAAGATTCCCTAATTATGCTTTTCAGCTTTGATTAGCCAACTCGCTCTCACAACTGCAAACAAAAGCTTGAAATGGTAACTGTAAGCTCAATGGAAGTCTTTTAATTTCTTTTTCTTTTTTTCTTTTATACTTTTTTACTTTGGGTCACAATCATGTGACGTGTGTGCTTATTTTGTATGTCCGGGGTTTTTTGCTTCTCAAGGAAAAGCGCCCAGACTGGGAACCTCTAGGGCTCTAGTACCATAGACAATACATGTGAGTGAAGTACCAATTCAAGCCAGGATTTCTCTTCCAGCGTAAGATTTTTCATTTGTGGCACTTATGTTTTTTTTTTTTTTTTTTTTTGCTTCCATTTCCTTGGTATTCGCACTAGTGTTTTTTGTTGTTTGAGTGAGCAAACCTTTCTCTGCCTAAAACATTCTTAAGGTCTCAAATACTCGGATAATTTTATTAGCTAGGCCTAGTGGTCAAGTAAATGAGTTAACCTAAAGTCACGGTCTCCTAATCTCCAGGCTCATCCATAAGATTAAACTGGAGTTCAATCAACTTAAGCAAAGACAAATTTATAAATCTATAATGGCAGATAACAATCATAACTATTGCACTCAAACAAAGAATGAAAAATCATTATTAGCAATTACACATATCCACCAACATGAATCATGGAAAGTAGTACACCTGGAGGTATGGAGTGGCTCATTTCGTTGAAGCAGATGTCCTCAGCCATGTGGATGGAATTCCATATAAGTCCTACCTAACACATCCAAAAACAGGCACTATACCTCTAGGAGGCATGTCAGTGTGAAAAATTAAAACTCCTAAAAAACAAACTCAAAACACACTAACCTACCTATCTGTCACCCCTTTTAGAATCAAGGAAAGAGGATATTATATAAACCGGGTGGCCACCCTAAGGCTAGGCCTCTATCCTCATCATCTAGATAAATAAAATCGTTGTCCGTGAGGCCATAGTCTTCCTCGGTCTCTATTAGTTCCTCTTCATCATCCTCTTGTGCAAGCATGCTAATCAAGAACCTCGCGATGCGTGGATACTCATCTTGTGCAAAAGAATAAGCATGTGCCATTGGAGACACATTCGCTACTGGGTATGGATCACTAGTTAGCCATAGACGTATCAGCCATTCTAACTCCTCAAAATTTCTCTCACATGCAAGGCTCTCTATCAAATCCCATTCGCAAGAAAGTATAGGGTAGCATACGTAGAACACTTGAGGAAAAGACAAAGGGTACCTTTCATAAAAAATAGAAGTGCATGCCTCTGGTGAAGTAGCCATTTCTGACAAGACAGATAGATTTGGTTAGGCCTTTAAAACATAAGAGTTGTTTTTGTGTGTTGCTTGAATTGACACGGTGAATTTGGACTTATATGTAAGATCTGATAGGGTGCTCTCTCGTTGCTAGTCGCTCTTGCTCTTTACTATTTTTGTTTTTTGTGAGTATAAGGCTATATATATACATTCCCTAAGATTGGAATTGAGAGGTCAGGGAGGAAGGTTGAGAGGGGAGCGAGTGAATGATTGATGTTAGCAAACACTCCCCCCTTCCTTGGGTAGATCATACCTTTTGGAATGAGGTCGTCACCTTTTGAAACCAATTGTTCCAAGTTGTTATGGGTGAAGGTTTTAACCAATAGTTTTTGACCGCCCTATGCGTTTCATCTAGTTGCAAGGGTGGTAAGGTACTCTCCCATGATTTTATTTGCAACGTTGTTGTAGGTGGTGAACTTACCCCGGGAGGTGCAAACTCTTTCGTGCTTGTATGGATATGTACAGTGGTAGGTGGAGGTTGTGTCGAAGCTTCTATTTGCGTATAGGAACTACATGAAGAGCAAGAAGCTTCATTTGATTTCCCTGTTCCTTAGCTAGGTGGAACAAATCGTTCTTTCTTTGGTACCCAAACTAGCTCTAGATCGGGTGTGTAACATTCCATGATTTTTTCCTTTCCGCGATTTTCAATTTGTTTTGGAGCCAGCGGATTGGGTTTACATGGGCCAGGTGACAGGTAAGAGTCCACTTTACGTTTGGGCACCCAGATTTGATCATTTCCTTCATAGTATCCTTGGGCTTCCAATAGTCGTTTAGGAATCCAACGCAACGTTTCTTTACATTTCTTGGAGTGAGTGGGACGGTTCTTACTAGGTTTCCGTTTTTTTGCATCAACCATGCTCACTACAGGGGCTTTAGGGACCCACTTGTATGTTTTCTGTGTTATATTAGGATGGTTCTTGTGTGTCTCAAGCTTTCTTTCAACTACATCAGTTGAAGCTCTAGAGAGTTGGGCTATGGGGACGTATGGTTCAACCTCCTGGACATGCAATGTCTTGGGTTTTATTTCCTTAGGCAATATCTCAGGGACTATGGCTTGAGTGGTAGGGCTAAGAGTTGGTTTTTGTGTTGTAACACCCCCAGTCCCCCAATCAATAGTGCATTTGGTGGCTATCATCCACGTGCGGCCTAGGTTTATATTACCCTCCATAGTTCCGGTAGGCATGACCAAAAAGTCTTGAGCTACAATTCCATTGTCATAACTGACAGAAGTGTGCCAGATTCCAAAAACCGTAGTTTTTTTCTTGTTGACACCCTTGACTTGGATAATACTCTCAGATAGAGGTGGCTTCCCTAATTGACACCACACCCCATAGGATAGCAGATTATATTTAGCACCCGTGTCCAATAAGGCATTATATAGCACTTTTCCATAGGCACTGTTTAACTCAATAGGGTATCGTAGAGGTGTGTCAGAGTCCAACCCATCCTCTTCGATTTCGACGTGGAATGCATTTGTGACTCCAAGGTTAGCCTCTCGTTTTTGTCTTATACGTTGTTGTCGCTCCTTAGCCTCAGCTTGAGCTTGTATCTTGTTTAACTCGGTTTGTGCTTTGGCGGCCTTCTTTTGATGAATGGCCCGTAGTTCTTCTTGGCTTAAAGGATCATAATATCTTTTGAATTTACTCCCATTGAGGAATCCAATGGTTTCAACTCCATCAAGAGTTTCCACACGAAGGGTACCTTGTGGGGTAATTTCACATACTCTATATGGTCCTTTACTAGCATATTTCAACTTTTTCTTCTCTTTACGTACTCCATACATAAGGACTTTATCACCAACTTTGATGTCCTTGTCCTTCACATGGCGATCAAACCACTTCTTTCTCCTATCCTTTTCCACAAGAGCATTTTGCACAGCCAACTGTCTCTCTTCGTCTAGTTTTTCTAAGATATACAAACGCTCGGTTAAGGGGTTACCATTCCATCCTTCTTGCGAAGCTACCCTAAGACTAGGAATGACAAACTCCCAAGGCATAACCACTTCTTGGCCGTATACCATTTTGAATGGCGTACAATTAATAGCCACTTTATAAGCAGTACGATAAGCCCATAGAGCAGATGTCAACTTCAAATCCCAATCAGTGCGATGAGCTTCTACCGTCTTGGTTAAAATAGAGATTAGAGTCTTGTTGGTGCTCTCGGCTTGTCCATTAGCTTGCGGGTAATAAGGTGTAGACTTATGGTGGGATATCATAAAGGTCGTGGTAAGCTCTCTTATTACCTCATTTATAAAATGGGTACCATTATCACTAACAATTTCAAAAGGGCAACCAAATCTTGTGATAATGTTCTCAAAAAGAAACTTAGCTGTTGTCCTCACGTCAGCTTTTTGTGAAGCCTTAGCTTCAGCCCACTTTGTTACATAGTCCGTAGCAACTAGAATATATCGAGATTGAGTGTTGCGAGCTGCGGGACTAATTGGACCTACAAAGTCTAAGCCCCATTTTTCAAATGGTTGGGTTACTTTAATAGGATGTAAGGGCATTCTGTCTTTGCGCTGTGTGGTCTTGTAACGTTGGCACTCATCACACCCTTTTGCAAAAAGTGATGCATCCTTAAATAAATTTGGCCACCAATAGCCTGATTGCAGCACCTTTCTAGCAGTCAGGTCTCCTGAAAAATGTCCTCCTGCTATGCCCATATGTGCTTCTTGCAAGATATACAAATATTCATCCTCGCGGGTACAACGCCTAAGAATATCATCCTTACCTAATCTATACAGAGTTCCGGCAATCAAACAATAGGGTTCACATTCTTTTACTAGCCTTCGAGCGATATCCTTAAGAAGTTCCTTGGGTGGAAAACCATTAACTAAAAAGTTAACAATGTTCTCACTCCATTCAGGCATAGTCTCAACTATGAATAGGGAAGTATCGGGTAATTCATCATCAACTCCTGTAGGGGCTTCACCATTGGCTATGCGAGACAAATGATCAGCCATGACGTGCCTTTTACCGGGTCTCACTACAATCGTGAAACCAAACTCCAGAAGAATTAACAACCATCGTGTGATTCTTCCCGTGGAGCATGGCTTGTTTACCAGATACAACAACGCTTGATGGTCCACATAAAATACAAACTTGTTTGCCAGAAGGTAGTAGCGAAATTTCTTTACTGCATAAACCATTGCCAAACCTTCTCGCTCTGTAGTGGTGTAGTTCCTTTCAGCATCGTTCAATTGACGGCTTGCAAAGCTAATGGGATAGTCCAATTTATGTTCTGCTGGTTGAGTGAGAACACACCCAATAGCAAAGTTTGATGCATCAATATGCACATGGAAAATGACATCCCAGTTAGGTGTCCTTAAAATTGGAGCACTTGCTAGTGTTTTCTTCAATTGTTCATAGGCCTGGTCACACTCTTCAGTCCATTTAAATTCAATGAGAAGCTTGTACAAAGGACGTGCTATCTCAGCGAAAAATAAAATAAACCGTCGATAATAACCCACGTGTCCCATGAACCTTTGAACTCCCTTGTAATTGGTTGGTGGTGGTAACTCTAGAATCACTTTAATTTTGCTCTCATCGGTTGAGATACCATTCTTGGATACTATATGCCCTAAAATAACTCCATGCTTGACCCAAAATTGGCATTTGAACGGGTTCAATGAGATACGATATAACCTACACTTTTCAAACACCTTCCGCAAACATGATAGACGTTCTTTCCAAGAAGAGTAAACACAAAGGTCGTCTAAGAAAGCTTCACAAAACTCTCTCAAATATTCTTTAAAAGCAGTGTTTATTAATCGTTGGAATGTAGCAGGGGCATTTGTTAAGCCAAAAGCCATCACACGAAATGCAAACACGCCAAATTCTGTGATGAAGGCAGTTTTAGCTTGGTCCTCTAGCGCTATCGTGATTTGGTTGTAGCTTGAGTACCCATCTAGAAAGCTATAAGCTTCCTTGCCTGCAACTCTTTCGAGTACATGTTCGGAATATGGTAGGGGGTAATGGTCTCTTCTAGTAGCTGCATTAACTTTTTTGAGGTCCACGCACACCCTGAGTTTCCCATTCTTTTTTGGCACGATAACTATTGGAGACACCCATTCAGAGTGTTCAATAGGATATATGAACCCACATTTGATAAGCTTTTCTAGTTCTTCTTGAATGATCTTTGCGTACTTAGGATTCATCGGGTAGGGTCTTTGTTGTACGGGCTTCGCAGTGCTAATCATAGGGATTGTATGTTGGACCACAGAAGGTGGAACACCTTTCATATCATGGTATGTCCAAGAGAATACGTCCTTGAATTCCTTGAGAAGCTCTTTGAGGACCGCCTCTTCAACTTCTGTGAGGTCTTGGGCAATAAAAACAGGTTTTGATTCTTCACGGGGGTCAGCTAATTCTATTTCCTTAACTATTGCCGGACCATCATATATTCCATTATTCCCATCGATAGGTATTCTTTGGGCTTTTGTGTACACAACCTTTGCTTCCCCTGTGGTGTAAGATTTGAAATGTTCTGTTGCAGGATGCAAGTCTGTGGATTCTGGTTGTGCTTTGTTTTGTGCTTCCATTTCTGCTTTCTTGTGTTGTCGAGCTAACTCCTGGTTTTGACGCCTCCTTGCAGTGCGGCTCAACTTTGGCTTGTCTATGATCTCTAATTGGGCTATGTCATGGGGTCGTGGTCTACACCACATAACATTTTGGAGATATTCACCCCAATTGTCTACCAATTTTCTATGAGCATCACATGCCCCTATATAACTGAGCCATTCTGCTGAGGATCTCTTCTTTTTTATCCTAGCACGTACATTGGCTCGATATCGACGCCTCTTAAGGTTTTTCTTTTTCTTATTTGAGACCTGCTTTTGATTTGCATTTAGATCTGGCTCACTAAAGGAGTCCTCGTTGGTGTCCTCTTCACTCTCGGGGGAGCTATCATCGGATGATGTGCTCGGTCCTTCCGAATGTTTTGACTCTGAACTTGCTCCACTCTCTAATTCATGAGATTCAGAATCCGTTTCACTCTGGGAGTCAATGTCCAAGTCATGTTGGTCAAAGTCTTCTATTGAGCTATCGGTGTCACTGTCAGATTGGTCCACAATTGCCTTGCCCTTAGAAGATGCATGTATGGCACTTATCATGTTCAAAGGTGCAATTTGTGGTACCTCTTCCCCCTCTGGTGTGACCCAAGTGGTTCCTCTATTTCCTCAGGTATCTATGGTTGCAGCTAGGTGTACCCAGTCTACGTTGTCTGATTCCGTCATACCCGGTAACACATCCATGTAAGGAGAATCTTGACCAATGTCTGTATCCTTCTTACAAGTGTAACAATATTGTAGTGGGTCCGAGTGAACTGTGGTGTTAGAGCGATGATCAATAATGGTTTTACTCCCTAAGGGGTGTACCTTACCAGTCACCAAATCCACTCTAAGGACAGAGTCTTGGAATTGCAAATAGACATGATTTTTAGACCAATCATGAACCATTTGTGCTTCCCTCATGAATGCTCATCCTAAAATCATTTCATATGACATAAGGTGTTTAGAGAAATCCATTACAATGAACGTATGTCGTACCTTGTGTCCTAGAACTTTGATCTTAAGATCCTTGAGCATCCCCATAGGTTTGGCTATGGTACCATTTGCCATCTTTACCACAATGTTAGTAACACTGAGGCGGGGTTTTCCCATGGATTCCCAACAATGTTTTGTAACGATGCTAACTCCCGCACCACCATCAATAATTCCCTTTATAGTTAATCCCTTGGTAGTGATGGGTAGGGTCGCATTAGACTCGTCGCCTTCAAAATACTGCCCTAATTCGTTAATGGGTACCTCGATCACAGACTCGTGTCCATCTAAGTCAAGTGATTGCACATGATTTTCCTCATCAATCATAATCGAGTCAGGCCTATTTGGTTGCGCAAACTGCGAAAATCCCGTTCGTAGCTCTCCGTTAAGGAATGCTCGAAGTGCAAGGAATAACTCAGGATCTCCATATAGCTTTGCTATGATCGTGGTTCGGACCTCAGAAGACATGAAGTCCACTAGTTTGGCAACATTCATTGGCATTTTGCCGGGTGTAGGTCCTTGACTAGGAATTGGTGAGGATGGAATCTCATATTCCTCAATGGGATCAGGTATTCCTTCGTTAAACATCCTTTCCAACAAGAAGGGTGTTTGCTCACTTTCTGATGTCCCGTCCTCACTCCCTTCTTGGATGATACTAGATATGGCTAACGGTCTATGGTTCATGTGGGGTGGATGAACTTGCGTGGGAAACACTGTGTCATGAATTTTGACATGCATGGGTTCTGGTTCCAGTTTCCTTTGAGTCTCCTCCACTAAACCTCTTAGATGTTTCACCTGCTCAATCTCGTCTACTGGGTTTGGGTACGTCCCAATCTTCTTTTTACGATTCTTCCCTTTTTTTCCCTGCGGTTTATCTTGGGGGTCTTGGATTGGATTTGGACACACTTGTGGTGTTTTCAGAGGCTCTTTATGGTTTTCTCTTATTCGGTTTTCATTTGGTTCAATGTTACGGTTTTCTTTGTCGGTCTTTCCCTTTGTGGTATTGGTTCTAGTCTCCATTGTCTCGATTGAATCTGAATCATCCTCGAGGTCATTCATATACACGGGGTCATCTCCTGTTCCTATGTTTGTTTTGGAACTTGGCTTTGAATTTCGCGTATTCTGCGACCTCTTCCTTCGTGTCTTCTTTTTCTTTGCTTGTATAACTGACGCGGTATCTCTCGCTTCGAGGATATGGCCTGGCCCTTGAAGAATGGACCATGTAATCGCATAAGCGGGTGCGACGGGTGGTATTGGCGATGTCACACTAGCAATTTCGACCAAATTTAGGGGTGTGATTTTAGGCGCATTTGGGTTATAGGGGCATTGGGCAATCAAGTGATCTATGCCACAACGATTACATGTGAGTATTGGCATTGCAGACGTGCTCCCTTGATTCATTTACATCTGTGCAGCATTCTTTTGCAGCCTAATAGGGCACTCCGCTACCCGATGTGGTCCACCACACTCGTAGCATTGACGAGGTGGCCTCCTAGCCTGGGTGTTGATATTTTGACCTCTGGATGCGAGAGCAGCAGCTTGATAAACCGGTTTGACTTGCCCCCACCAATCTTCCATGAGGTATATAGGACACTCTTCCAATGTATCAAGTCCGTAGGCAATACTAGTGTCTATTTCCTCCTCATAGCCATCTGCATAAGCATTTGATGGCTCGCAACCCACTTGGTTCATAGGGGCGACTCTTGGATGCGGGGGCTGCGGTCCTAGCACAGGAGATGGTAGCGGTGTAGCTTGTACAACATTTTGAGGTCTAGGGACCATGTGTTGCGGTAGTTGCTCAACAGGTGGAGCAGGCATCAATACAGGAGCTCGAGGTGCATCCGTCCAGGCTACAGGTGGTCTATTTGCCATAATGCGTTTGATCATTAACCAATCCTTAGCTTGGTGACCATACCTACCACATGCGTTGCAAGTTCCATTAAATTTTACTCTAAACGTAGGGCACTCACTAGTGCTATGTGGACCTAAGCAAATGGAACACCATTGTTGCTCCCTTCTTGGATACATGTGACTATTTTGAGGGGGCCGATTATCCTTAAGAAACTCTTGGATTGCCTTGGTGAGGTCTGTCAAGAATGTCTCAAATACCTTTGGCTCACTGGCAATGGGCTTTGCAGTCATGGGTTCATACTCAATGGCTTGTGAGCTAGTGGATCTCGTGTCAGTAGACACCCTCATGTCTGCTATCATCAAGTTGTCCTCTAGTTGGATTGCATTGGCAGTGACATCCTCCCAGGTTGTGATACCTCTAATCACTAGTCCATTATAGATTCCTTCATTCCTCAACCCTCGAATGAATCGATCAAGCAGTTGGTTATTGTTGAAGCGCTCATTTACAGGGCAGCGAGAGTTTAAGTGCTTTAGACGACTAATGAAGTCCTTACTGACTCTCCTTCCTTACGTTCGGCCTTCTGTAGCTGAGATGCTACACCCCAAAGCACACCTTCTCGTATGTACTCCTTTAGAAACAACCTTCGAAGGGTAGGGTAGATTGTTTTCTCGTCCACCCTTAGGGTTCTATACCAATCTCCAGCCTTCCCACTTAATGTCAAGCTTAAGGCATTGCACTTATGTAGTTCGTTGCGTTCCCCTAAGGAATCACATACATGTTCAAACACTTCAATGTGTTTTCTAGCATCTTCGTCCCTATTGAATTCTTGCGTGAGTTTGGAAATTTGTACAGCCTTACTTCTAGGCTCTCTATCAGATGCGTGACGCATATTTTCCGCGATAGATCGACCTATGGTTTGAGAAAACGCTGCCAAGTCACCTATGTGAGGAGGCAGGGCCGGTGGAGGTACTCTTGGAATCATATGTGGGAGAGGGACGGGTACCGGTCTTGGCATATGTGTGGATGATGGAGGATATGGAACATAACCGGGCATAGGTCCACTCGGATAAGGGCTAGGGAGCGGCACTCGAGGAGCATAAACAAGTGGTACAATTGGAGGTGTGGGGGCCATGTGTGCATAAGGGGCTAGAGGCACATACGGTCGAGGCCCCATATTAGGTACTCCGACACTAGGTAGTGGCACTGCGCTAACCGTAGATGTCATCGGTACATTCTCTGTCAGGCTTATCCCTGGAGTGAGCACTGAGTTTTCCTTAATAGAGGGTTGAGCCAAGTTAGGGAAGCTAAAGTTGTCGCTCGGAGGCTCAGATTGCATAGAGACCCCAGGTGAAATGAGGTAAGATGGGTCCATGGGGCTCATTAGAGGAGTCTCCATTTGTGATAGAGTAGGCTATTGAGCCTTGCTCGTATCCAAAAATCTCATGGGGCCAGTTGAGAGTATATTTACCCCTCGGTTTTGCCTTTCTGATTGAATAATGCCATGGATAACATTACAGATCATTTTTTGTTGATCTTCGATGCTCGTGGCACTAGAGGTGGATTGTACAATCTCTATCCATCCTACATGGTAGGCGTGGCCAGAGTGTAGATCCGTCAACACCTCAGTGTGGAGGTCGTATGTCCAATAATCATTAATGAACAATCCTTCTAGAGTCGACGTGTTAACGGTTTCTTGTGAGGTAGAAGCAATGTTGCTCCCCGTGGTTTTACTTGTCACAAACGGTACTCTAGAGGGAACTTCTGAAGGAGGCAGCTCAACAGGGCCTTCTTGGTAAGAAGTTGGCAGGATATCCACATGGACACTCTTTGGGGGTGTGGGGTCCACGTACGATGTGAAAGGAGAGTCCACTTCCCCACCCCCTTCCTGTGCTTCATTTGCATCAGGTTCCGAGCGAGTAGCTCTACCTAATGTTTCCATGAAACGGCTAAACATACTAGTACTAGGCTGTGGAGCTTCGGGAGGTGCATGGCCTTCTCTCTCAGTGTTTTGGGTAGGTTATGCTTCCATGATTTCTGAGTCGGAGGAGGAATCACTAGCGGCTATCTTAGGGTCTTGGGTGGTGCTACCTTGTGTCCCCGCTGAGGGTCTAGATCCTATCGTAGATGGGTAATGGGTGTCCGTCTGAACAGAGGCACCCTTAATATGCTCGTGTTCTAGCACCCGCCCAGAGCGTAAGTGCATGTGCTTTTGATACCCTAAGGTGTCAAAAAGCTGCTCTAGGAGGCCTTGTGACTAGTTTTTAGCGTGTTTTTTGTTTGTTTTTTGCTAGAATTTTTAGAGCGTGTCGTGAATGGGCCGTGTGATAGCTCGAAAACGAGCGTATTCGGTCACAGGGTCGTGCCGTGCTTTACAGCCCCCCGTTTGGTCACTCTATGCCCTCGGAATCCCTAAAACTGTCAATTTCCAGTAGGGAACTAGGCCCAAACTAGAAGGTCTAAGGGTGCAAGTGGGAAGAGAAGGGAGGAGAGTGGAGGACTTGTCCCACATGCTCTCATTCTCTCTTGAGGGAGTAGGGTATATATATAAGAGTGAGTCTAGTATATGTCATAAGACTGAGGACTGAGGCCTGGGCTTGGGCTTGGGCTTGGGCTTGGGCTTGGGCTTGGGGAAACGATCCCGATCTATCTTTTATACAGACCAACCCGTATGTTTTTATAACTCACGTTTTTTATTTTCGAAAATTTAACCTCCCACTCACTCGCGTTTTTTATTTTTCGGAATTTTTTTTTTTTCGAAAACAAAAAATTTTTAATTTTTTTTTTTGGTTTTTTTTTGAGATATTATTTGGTACGCGTTTTGGTGCACGTTGACCTCACCTACCTATTTACTGTCCCACCTACCTACTGACCTGCTAATCAGTGGTTCACCTAATTACTAACCTACTTAATTAACTAACTTTGCGCCTAACTGTGCACAAACCAGAAAACACAGAAAACACAGAAAATGCAGAAATTGAAACTTGACAGAACTGTGCAATGAAAACACAGAAAATGCAAAAAAAGCAAGAAATGCTAACTGTGTGTAAACAGAAAAACAGAATTTTGCTAACTGTCTAACTAATACTAAATGTACGCAGCAGAAACACAGAAAATGCAAACTGTGCGCAACAGAAAAACAGAATTAACAACTTGCAGAAAAAATACGCCTTCCTCTCCCTCTTCTTTCCTACTGCAAACCACTCATACAAGAAGCACAAAGTGCCTCTTGGGCTTAGTGCAGGGCTATTCCCCGGCAGCGGCGCCAAAAATGTGCGCTCCTTGCCGCACTGTTGAAGCAAGGGACTTGCCGATACACCGTGTACGAGCCGCAGACGGCTCCAAGTACACAACTAGTTTAACTAGTAAGCTCAAAGAGGGCAATGGTGTGTCACTCACCGCCTTATGCTCCTGCCGTAGAGGATTCCTCGCCGCGAACAAGAGGGAGATGCCGCTCCGCACTCAACCGCCTCGCCGCCGTCGTGCCGTCGCAACGCTCGATCGTACACACACTCTCACACACACACACACTCTCTCTCTCTCTCTCTCTCACATGCACACACACAAGCAGATGGTGAAGGAGAGGGTGGAGATGGAGCAAGAGCAGCTTCTATTGCACAATGAGAGAATGAGTAAAAATTAGGTTTAGTTGGCTTTTATATGAGCTCACCCCATTCACACTTGGGCACCCATGCTTAGCCAACTAACCCTAGCATGTTCGTGTTAGAGTGCGCCTCTCATCGGCGATCACTCTACCTTTCCCTATTGGGCCGACAAGCTCGGTGCCTGACTCTACTTAAATAAATAATACGGTTACAGTGTCCGTCGTAGGCGATAGGGTGTCCGTGAGCCACGAGGGTTAACAAAGAGACTCTTGGATTGCCTTGGTGAGGTCTGTCAAGAATGTCTCAAATACCTTTGGCTCATTGGCAATGGGCTTTGCAGTCATGGGTTCATACTCAATGGCTTGTGAGCTAGTGGATCTCGTGTCAGTAGACACCCTCATGCCTGCTATCATCAAGTTGTCCTCTAATTGGATTGCATTGGCAGTGACATCTTCCCAGGTTGTGATACCTCTAATCACTAGTCCATTATAGATTCCTTCATTCCTCAACCCTCGAATGAATCAATCAAGTAGTTGGTTATTGTTGAAGCGCTCATTTACAGGGCAGCGAGAGTTTAAGTGCTTTAGACGACTAATGAAGTCCCTTACTGACTCTCCTTCCTTACGTTCGGCCTTCTGTAGCTGAGATGCTACACCCCAAAGCACACCTTCTCGTATGTACTCCTTTAGAAACAACCTTCGAAGGGTAGGGTAGATTGTTTTCTCGTCCACCCTTAGGGTTCTATACCAATCTCCAGCCTTCCCACTTAATGTCAAGCTTAAGGCATTGCACTTATGTAGTTCGTTGCGTTCCCCTAAGGAATCACATACTTGTTCAAACACTTCAATGTGTTTTCTAGCATCTTCGTCCCCATTGAATTTTTGCGTGAGTTTGGCAATTTGTACTGCCTTACTTCTAGGCTCTCTATCAGATGCATGACGCATATTTTCCGCGATAGATCGACCTATGGTTTGAGCAAACGCTGCCAAGTCACCTATGTGAGGAGGCAGGGCCGGTGGAGGTACTCTTGGAATCATATGTGGGAGAGGAATGGGTACCGGTCTTGGCATATGTGTGGATCATGCAGGATATGGAACATAACCGGGCATAGCTCCACTCGGATAAGGGCTACGGAGCGGCACTCGAGGAGCATGAACAAGTGGTACAATTGGAGGTGTGGGGGCCATGTGTGCATAAGGGGCTAGAGGCACATATGGTCGAGGCCCCATATTAGGTACTCCGACACTAGGTAGTGGCACTGCGCTAACCGTAGATGTCATCGGTACATTCTCTCTCAGGCTTATCCCTGGAGTGAGCACTGTGTTTTCCTTACTAGAGGGTTGAGCCAAGTTAGGGAAGCTAAAGTTTTCGCTCGGAGGCTCAGATTGCATAGAGACCCCAGGTGAAATGACGTAAGATGGGTCCATGGGACTCATTAGAGGAGTCTCCATTTGTGATAGAGTAGGCTGTTGAGCCTTGCTTGTATCTAGAAATCTCATGGGGCCAGTTGAGAGTATATTTACCCCTCGGTTTTGCCTTTCTGATTGAATAATGCCATGGATAACATTACAGATAATTTTCTGTTGATCTTCGATGCTCGTGGCACTAGAGGTGGATTGTACAATCTCTATCCATCCTACATGGTAGGCGTGGCCAGAGTGTAGATCCGTCAACACCTCAGTGTGGAGGTCGTATGTCCAATGGTCATTAATGAACAATCCTTCTAGAGTCGACGGGTTAACGGTTTCTTGTGAGGTAGAAGCAATGTTGCTCCCCGTGGTTTTACTTGTCACCAACGGTACTCTAGAGGGAACTTCTGAAGGAGGCAGCTCAACAGGGCCTTCTTGGTAAGAAGTTGGCAAGATATCCACATGGACACTCTTTGGGGGTGTGGGGTCCACGTGCGATGTGAAAGGAGAGTCCACTTCCCCACCCCCTTCGTGTGCTTCATTTGCATTAGTTTCCGAGCGAGTAGCTCTACCTAATGTTTCCATGAAATGGCTAAACATACTAGTACTAGGCTGTGGAGCTTCGGGAGGTGCATGGCCTTCTCTCTCAGTGTTTTGGGTAGGGTATGCTTCCATGATTTCTGAGTCGGAGGAGGAATCACTAGCGGCTATTCTAGGGTCTTGGGTGGTGCTACCTTGTGTCCCTGTTGAGGGTCTAGAGCCTATCATGGATGGGTAATGGGTGTCCGTATGAACAGAGGTACCCTCAATATGCTCGTGTTCTAGCACCTGCCCAGAGCGTAAGTGCATGTGCTTTTGATACCCTAAGGTGTCAAAAAGCTGCTCTAGGAGGCCTTGTGACTAGTTTTTAGCGTGTTTTTTGTTTGTTTTTTTGCAAGAGACTTCTTTGTGAGAGAGAAAATGAAAAAGTAGCACTGACATTTTAAAAACATTTGTTGTCACAATAAAATATTACATTTTTTGAAAACAAGTCTAACAATGAACTATTTTGATTACAATATATACTAAAAGTTATGGTTTGAAGAAACACTTGGAAGCATTGTAAGAAATTGAGAAAAAAACAAGGTAAAGAATCATAGTGGGTTGATAAGGAAATGTAATGCAGAAGTAGATGAGGGTTGTGTTTGTAGAATTTATTTGTTCACAACAAATATTTTGAAAGGTTGTAAGGAGGGTATAATATAAAGGGAGTAACAAATAAATGACAAAAGGTGACTAATAGGTCAAGTTGTTTTAGTGGTAAACTAGTATGTCACCTACATGTTGCCGCGGCTACATGTGCGTCAATTGAAGCAACCATTGTTCTCCTTCCCATCACAGGGAGGGAAAATGTGGGAAAATGCCTATGATCCTCTGCCCTTCTCTCTATTTTTTGTGTGTGTGTGTGTGTGTGTGTGTGTGTTGAGTTCAAGAATTATCAGGTCAATTTGAGGTCTCTTGGGAATGAATTAAGTAATGGGCTCCCTACGCATGATGTCTTGTCTTAACATCCTTTGTTTCTCTCCAAGGAGGCAACGAATTTGCAATTAGGCTAGAGACGTCGCCCTCACAAAATTGATATGAGACCTTGGTGAGTGGTAGTGGTCCTCTAAATATACTAATAGAGAGCTCGTATCCTTCTTTGGATATAGTGTTTGCATTGAACCACGAATTCTCTAGATGCATTAGCATCCCCTCTCACCATCCTTACCAATCAAGGCATTGGTCATGATAGCAACTCTCCCATGCTTCTCTCGTGTAGTTTTGGTCTTGCATTTGGGGCATCACAGTCAACTAAGTCATCAGCTGCTATTTGTTGGCACTTAGGATGCATGTACCAGCCATGACCTAACATGCCAAAATTACACCACATAGTAGTAGAAGAAAATTTTCCATTGGTATGCACAAGTGTTTTGGTGATCAGTGTGTCGTTTGCTTCTCAAAGGAAGTACTCATGATGGGTGTGTGACTTGGGGGTGATTGCATGCCTATAGCAGCTTTGTCTCTATATGTGGATAAATTTCAAAATTTACAAGTTGGATTGCACTCAATGTAGGTAGCATGTACACGTGCATCTACCAAGACTCGTCGCATGGATGTTGAGGTCTCTTCCAATTGACCATAAGCAGGTTAGCAATATAAGGTGCATGTTGTTTGTTTGTGTACATTTGGGTACCATTGGCACCTTGAGGGCAATGAAAGCCAAAAAGTTCACTCAATCGTTTCTCTTTGCAAGAGTTTTGGGCATCATGCTAAAAGAAAGAGCGTGCTGCAAAACACACACACACACACACATACACACACATACACACATGCATGTTCTTATTTGAGAGAGAAGACTGCATTCAACCATTCACATCTTTGCCCTTACCCATATTTTATACCATAGCAGCCATTTGGGCCATTCCGTTAAATGTGAGATAGAGCATTGAGGCACTACATGCAGGAGAGTCTCTTTTTGTGTGCAAATTATATCCCTTAACAATTTGAGAGTGCAATCATCATACCCTACATGAGTGCTCAGCTTTTGATCACATCAAACTTGCTTTACCCACATTTTAGCCCATACCATCGCCTACATACCTTTCTCTCCTAGCCACCTCATGGATTCAACTTGTCAGTGGCTACCTTTATATCCATAGTCTTCAAGCATGTTACATGTTGTTCTCGGTCCCATAGGTCAATGTGACCTTTAAGGATGATCTCTCTCTCTCTCTCTCTCTCTCTCTCTCTCTCTCTCTCTCTCTCTCTCTCCCATTAACCTTTGAGACCACTGTGATTGTTTCTATGATATTAAAAGTTATGTCCCCCTCTCCTTGTATAAGTATGTGAGCATGCAAGCCCTTGAGTTCAAGAATCAACGTTCATCGGCTAAAGTTTTTAGGTCTCTTGTGATCTTCTTGTTCTTGTTGTTGTTGTTCTTCTTCTTATCTCCCTCTCTCTCTCTCTCTCTCTCTCTCTCTCTCTCTCTCTCTCTCTCTCTCTCTCTCTCTCTCTCTCTCTCTCTGGTTAATTTATGTCCAGGTGGATAGTTTGTAATCGCTTTGAGCATTTAAGAAATCTATAACTAAATACATGCAAGAGGAAAATGCTCACTCTTGCACAAGGTGAGATTTGACCCAGTGTCTATGTTCATCTTTTCTTCGCCCATCTCTTCTCTCTGATCGTGCTGGCATAGCACTCCACTCTAGGAGGTGCATCAATACTTGCATCCCCGCTCTCTATCCCTCTCAAATCATCTGTAGCTTGATTATAGTGCACGTGATATTTTCTAGGTATGTATATCTCTTGATTATTGCTCGTAACATTGTATATTGTGTATTTTGCAGGCTTGCCTCATTCCAGTTGGTAGAAGTCTCTACCATCCTCGTCAAGATCCCCTTTGCCTTTGGTTCTCTTTCATTTGCATCTGGCTTCACAATCCCAAGAGAAATGGATCCTCTTCTCCCTTTAGTATTTAAAGAGTTTCATGGTCAATAATTGAGTACTACCTACTCACTTTTCATAACCAAGAGTTGGTTTACTAGGGCAGGGGTCGCTTTGACGTAGTGGTTAACAATAGCTATGCATGAACATGATCCACTTTTGTGGCTATAAGCTTTCTTTTTTGTAAATTATTATTCTCATAGACCACCAAGAACTCATCAAAACCTTGCAGGGAGTTGTTCTCAAGACATGTAGGGAGCTCAAAAGTTTTGATATCCCATGTAGACCCCTTAAAAACCTTCAAAGCACATTAATACTTTTTTGAAAAACACATGGATATGTATATAATGAGAATCTAGGCATATACTATTTTTAAAAAAAAATTGTCGACTTGTTTTAGGCCTCAAAAAATATGTACGCTGTTAAATTTAAAAGCCAGTTTTGTGGCTACCTACTATTTTTTAGAAAACTAAAATTCCTAATTTTACACTTTTCTGGGATAAACGGTATACCAAAATTTTTCTCTATTGCATAGGACCTCAAGGATATCCTATGATCAGGGTTTCTTGAAAATAAATATCTTAGAACAAATTTTATAGAATGGGGTGCCAAGCCACTATTGTGGCTCAAGCCACTTAAGTGACTCAAACACAAACCTAGTGTAAAGGAGTTACTAATAAGCACGTGGGTTTTCCCCTCAAGAGATTATATTTGTCAACTTACATGATGCATTAGACACCCTTTCGCTAGCTCGCCCCCCCCCCCCCCCCCCCCCCCCCCCCCCCCCCCCCTTTATGGAGTGTTTTAAAACCCTACCCTAAAGGGTAAAACGTAATTGAGAGTGTTTCAAAATACTATGATGGTCTTGCATAGACGGCAATCAATATCCACAAGTGTTTCAAAATGAAAGGAGCACAAAGACCTCAAAATATCTTAGCATTTTGAAATGCTATTCGGGGGATACATATTTGCAAGTTGAGCCAGGTTAGCACTAGACTACTCGCTTTGGAAAATGAGAGAGAGAGAGAGAGAGAGAGAGAGAGAGAGAGAGAGAGGAAGGAAACACAACACAAAGAAAAAGGATCAAATGACATGTGGAATCCTTTGAATTGATAGTGTTTAACCAAAATTGGTGCACAATTACAAGGCTTGTCTGTTACTGACACTTCTAACAAAAGGGGAATGCAAAGAGGAACATTGTACCCTTCTTGTCGTTTCTTTATTGATCTATTTTATACTCTCTTTATTGACCTCCTTGAATCCCTTTTCTTGCCTTAATTCCCTTCCTTTTTCCCTCCTTGAAGCATGAATGTTGTCCTTTTTCCTATTTTCCCCTCTTGCCCTTCCTTTTTTTCCTTAAAGAGCTGAGAGAGAGAGGGAAGGAGGTATCAATCTTGAGGCTATGGGAGCTAGTTTATTACTAGTCCAATAATTGGAAACTTACGTGTCTTGGGAGACAAAAAGTATCATGTTTTCCTACCAAGTTTTGGCAGTTTATTTTTCAAACTTGGAAGAAGTTCTTTACACCTTGCTTCTACCATAGGTTGGCTATGAGGGAAAGAAAACATTGGATTTGTTTCCATGTCAAAATACAATACATATGGAGAGAATTATAGTAAGTTCTAAGTCATAAATTATAGTAAAATTTCAAGGTGTTTTGCAAGGAAAAGCATAACATTCTTATATCTTTTTGTAGAGATGGCTCTTTTTATGTTTATAAAAGCCCAATGTTAGTACTTATTGTTATAAAACGATGGAAATCCCTTTAAAGACTAGTTTCCAAGTCACACACAATGTAAAGACATAATTTCATACTTGAGTACATGCTAAATAAGAGCATTATTTTGGTGTTCCAAAGGTCCCCTCATGGAATTGGGGTTATTCTAGTGCAGTTTGTGACAACTACAAATGACTTTATATGTTGAAACCAAGAAACTACATATTTTTTTGGCTCCCAAACTCACTTAAATTGTGTTTCTTGAACTCTATCTTGAATTTTTTATTGTGCGAAAACTCTTGAAAATCTTGAGTTCTCCATAAACATTGAAACAAAGGTTTTAGGCGCCCCCATTGTGTATGTTCCACGTACTTTGATACATTTAGTTGATCTACATGGAAAGTTTGATATTATTTGAGGTTTGAATTCTTATGTGTGAACAATGAAAATATCAAAGTTTTCTCCTATGTAGTTTTGAATATTCTAAATGATCCAGTAGTTATTGCATACCAAAACCCTTCTACTTTCCACCTTAAGTCCTCAATGGAAAGGATATGCAATGTATCACTTTCTAAAACTCACAAATATATCAAAAACATTTATTGTTTTGTATACAATGATAGGCCTGAAATGGCCATATCCAACACGTTGTCCTTTCCATTATTTCATATACTCTAAAATGATTTTTCTTGTAAATATTCAAATTCTTAAGCTACCTTAATGGGGTGAGATATCACATATTGGTTGATGCATGCTTTCATTATTGGTTGTGATTTTACCCGGTTAGAAAAAGGCAACTTGCATAAGTAGGAAGTCTAATCACTAAATGAGAACCAATTTCAATTATCTATTTTGGTAAGTCTTTACGCCAGTAATAGGCATAATAGGTAGCTAGAATATTCAATGATATCAAGAGGGTTTCTTAAATACATTGTCTAATGCAAGTAGCATTAAATTTATATTTGTAAAAAAAGGACATCTAGATGTCCTATTTTGGTACCAAACTAGGCTAAGTGGGCAAGATTGAGAGGACGAGTTATGGAATTTCCAGAAGAGGGACCTCCTTTTTCAATGATAGGCTGATAGAGAATATAGGCTTCTTGCCTTGCCAAAATTTCCTTTCTTTCTTTCTCCCTCATTTTCTTCTACCCCAACCAAGATTGAGAAGAGCTTACCCTCAATGAGAGAGAGAGAGAGAGAGAGAGAGAGAGGGAGGGAGGGAGGGAGCGATAGACAGAGAGATATATTTTCCCAATGGGGAGTGAAGGAGACCTCAAGAGGGAGAGAGGTCTCCTCCTTTGATTATTCTCCCTTCTCCTTCTTCTTAATTCCTTCACCTTGTTCTCCCCCTTCACATTGTCTTTTATTGAGTGAGTTCACGAGCTTTATTAGCAAAATATCCCTTATAGTCTTTTAAAAAAACCCTTGTTTTTTTGTTATCCCGTTCTTCCTCCCACAACTATCATGATGACATTAATGTTGTGGCATGGAAAAGGCTATGACAATGTGGTAGTAGAATGTTTGAAGCACTGCAAGGTTTGCCAAGAAGAGGGCCAAAAAGCATCACCTGCGTCTATCGTCCATTTTTTTCTTCATGGGTTGGATCATTTGAGCTCCTTATTGATTGTCGCTGTCGAGAAATTTGATGTCTTGCCAGGAAACAGCCGGGGTTTTGGTTGTGAGAGTTTGTGAGAGAACTCCAAACTATATGAAGGAGTTATTAAATCATAGATTCCATTAAGTATAGGGTTTGGAGGGAAGTGTAATCAAAGAAGCCCCACATTTTCTCTCTTGCAGTCACACACTCAAAGAAAGAACACAAAAGAGAATATCAAAACAACACAAAGATGAAAACATCAAGGCTATGATCATATAGTATCATGGGTAATATGAAAGGGCTAATAGATGAGTTAATGGAATTCAATCTTTACCGACCAAACAAGCTATAAATTGTTCTTTGGAATTGTAGTTTTGTGCTTACCATAATATATATGTTTTGTATAGTGATTGGAATTAGTTGTGTGTATAAATCCTCTTTGTTTATAGCAAGATAACTACACTTACGCCAAAAAAAAATTTATAGTCTATAAGAGGTAGTATGATGGGATTCGGTGAAAGATGTATTTCATTGAGCCTTTCTGGGCCAAAGAGAAACACAATACGTTGTTGAAAGTGTATTTTCCGGCTAATCCATACGTCAATTCTAACAAATTGCACAGAGTTGAAGCAATAGAAATTCTCATCATGTGGATTATTCATATAGGATAACTCTAGGATGTGAAAAATGTAGATATGAGAGAAGATAAGAGAAGAGAATTTCCCTCGCAAGCCCTATCTTGCCCGTAGGCAATAAGGATACTGCGGGGAGAGATGTACATGTAGCAAGGAGAACCTAGAATTTGTAGAGAGAATAAAAATCTAAGAGTGAGAGAGATAGGTTTGGTTAGAGAAGGAGATGAGATTAGAGATATATGCTGGATTAGAAATGAAAAAGAAAACAACAAGAAATTAACAATATATCAAAGTAAAACACATCTTACTTGACAAACTCTTTGGGAGTTGTTCACCATTATGATGGAGAGAGAAGAAGAGGGAAAACATCAAGCCTTGATTGATGCACCAAGTTCAAGTCCTTCTTTGATTAGAGCTTATATTCCGAGGATAGATTACAAGATTGGCTAGTCTTCCTCTAGGAGTAAGTGTAGGCTTAGGCTTATGTTTATGGATAAATACAAATAGGCATTACTACTTTCACTCCCTCATGAATTCATCTCATGAATGGCTTGAATTATTTTCAAGGAAGAAGAGGTCCCCTTTTATAGGTGAAGGGAAACACGAAGGATTTACACAAGAAGAGAAGAGCCAGTGTAAACAGAAATTGGAAAAGATTAAAATGAGCTATCCTTGCATGATGTGGGCAGGCACGGGTCCAGTATTTTGATCATATTTCCTCAATCGTGGCTCCAAAAAAAGGAAAAATATGGGCAAACAATTCAGCTCATAAGCTATAACTCCCATTTTATATACTTTTTCCAACTCTGATTGGAATCTTGTTTTAAAAAAAACATCAAAATAGGGTCTATTTTTGGTAGAAAAAGTCTTCCTGTGGTCCCCTTACCATAGACTTTCATTTGATTCTAAAGGACACCTCATGCAATATAAAAGCATGACATTGATCATTGACAAAGTTTTGTAATCATACTTGCAATAATGCAGTAAAATAGGTGTATCTTTGAAAATCATGACACCTAGTGTCCCACTAGGATTTGATTCCTTCATAGTAGCTATTTAAAAAGAAATATAAGAAAAATATGAAAAACGCATAAAATATACATATATTGGAAGTTATCCTAGATATGGGATCTAGCTAGGGTGCGAGATAATAATGAGATAGTACAAAGAAAGAACCAATGATTTTTGCCACAAGTTAAAGAGACAGAGCTATTGATGCTTTTTTCATAGTATTTTCTGACGATAAAGTAAAAATATGTTACCCTTGACATAAATGATAGGATGAGATAGAAAGCTTATTCTTATACTTAGATATTCATATGTACATTATAGAAAATATAATTATGTATCTAAAAAGCTACAAGATAGATCTTGTAGCACGCATTCCCACTATGTACGTGTCATAGCATGACATCCACCCCCTCTAAACCTACACATCCTCCGGTATGTGCCACATTTTCTCTTTGTTGTAAGATCATCCCTCTTGTACATATTCCTTGCTTTCTTCTTCACTGGATGATTCCAAAGATTTATTTCACCTGTGTTTTGCTCTTCCTCCTCGTCAACATCTTCTGGATCATTATCACCTCTTCTCTTAAACATTTTGATCCTTTTTCCTGCAATGGGAATCTTTACTTCTGTACCATCTAGTTCAAACAAGCTGTAAGTAGCATTTTCATGCACATTCTTTACAACATATGGTCCAGACCATATTTTTGAAAAATTATGCATGACTATGTGTTGGCTATCAAGGCTGCTATCATACACTAAAACCCAGTCACCTTTGTCAATTGCTTTTCTCCTGAGCCGATTTTGCTTATCAAAGTAGTCCTTGTTTTTCAATCTTGCATTTTTGAGTTGTTATTTTGCAACTTCAATGTCTCCAGGTCTTCTTTCTAGTTGCCTTGCGCAAAGCAAGGAGATCTTCCCTGCTAAGTCCCTCTTGCCAAGCCAAGGTAGTACATTCCATGTAGGAATTGTATCTTCAAACAGCATCACTGGATTTCGACCATACATTAACTCCACAGGCATATAGCCAGTTATTGAGCTATGTGTTGTACGATTAGCCCATAAAGCATATGATAACAGTTTTGGCCACTCACCAACTCTTCCTTTGCAAGTCTTGGCCAAAGCTTTGATGATAGGAGAATGCCCTTTTTCACTCTTTCCATTGCCTTCAGGGTTGTAAGCTATAGTAAGAAAAAGCTTGATTCCTAATCTGGAAAATAACTCCCTTGCTTCATTGGCATCCAACTCACCTCTGCCTACAGTGATCTTTTCCACACAACCATAACGACAAATCACCTCATTAAGAACGAATTTGAACATAATTCCGTTGTTTTAGCTCTTAATGCTTGCATTTCAACTTGGTTAGTTAGGTCCTCTCGTACAAGAACTAAGTATCTCATATGCCAGAGTCCTAAAGGCGTTGTGATTAGATCCACAACCCATTTATAGTGCATGGCTAGTGGATATATAGGTTGCAATCCATCACGATGTCGAACATTTGAATACATTTGACAAGTTACACATGACTCTACAAATTGAGATACATCTTTATACATACCCTTCCACCAGTATTTTTCTTTCAATTTGGAGAAGGTTGCCCACACACCCCTGTGTCCATCCCATAGACTCTCATGAAACTCTTGCATAAGCTTTACTTGAGTCTCTTTTTTACATATAACCCGTTGTGGTGTAGCACCCTTTTGTTTAGGATGCTTCCACAAGTAACCATCCCTCAAAAAGTACCCATATGCTTTCGTGTGCATGCTCCTGAATTCTTGTTCAGACCAATCATCCTATTTTTCTAGATTACTCAAATAGCTTCCAATAAGAAGCCAATCACCTTCATAAAGCTCTTTCAAGAACAATTCAAGTGGATTAGTCATGCATACATCATTACCTTTGACATGAGAGATAGAATTAACTTCGTGTCTACATCATCTCCCTTGTTAATCATATGTGACTCATCTTCATACCTTGCCCTTGATAGCATATCTGCCACTGTATTGTCTTTACCTGCAATGTGCTTAAACTTGGGATTTAAGGACTTAATGTAGTCAATCCACCGCAACATAGCGATGTATGGCATTGATCAGCTGGTAATCATCCCAAGAAGTGGTAAACAATCTGTTTCTACAACCACACATGCAACAATTAGGTGCTCTGCCCATTTTTCAAGGCTGTAACCATGCCCCATAACTATCTCTTTATCTATGGATAGTTTCTTTGGCAAGCACTTCGTACCTTTGCTTCAAATCTTACCACATACCTGTGTCCTTATTTTTCATCTTGCCCTATTTCCCATCCAATCCCTGTAGGTCTGGTGTCTACTGTCACAATTACTAGCCTTTGACACTCATAGTCTACCTTTCTCAAAGTTAATGATGATTGAAGCAACTCCTTTAAATTTCTCATGGCTTTTACATGTGATTCTTTTCATTAATACTCTTGATTCTTTCTAAGCAGTTGATAAAGAGGATCAGCTATGTGTGCATAATGTCAAATCCAAATAACATAAAAGACACATTCTCCCAGAAACCTTATAACCTCAGTGATGCTAGTGCATGTTTCTTTCATTCTTTGGATGGCATCTACCTTTGTTGGACAAGGTTTCCTACCATATGGCCTGCACATGTGCCCCAAAATGAGCACTTCATTGACACCAAACATAGACTTTTTCGCTGACAACGTAAGATTCACTTCTTCCAACCTAGACAAAATTTATCACAATCATTTATGTCATTTATCACAAACCTACAACATCCCTTGAGATCCAAAGATTCATCTTTATCACTTCCTTCACATCCTTTGATAGGAAAATCATCAATTAAAGGCATTGTAATTTGAGGAATAAAGTCACGTAAGACCTTATTCATCCCATTCATCATATGTGCAATTGAGTTGGTTACTCCCTGCGGCAAGGTACACATTTGTACCAAACCCAAAGGTGTCCTCGTGGTTGTCAAGTCTCTGCTTTCAATCGCAAGCTGAAATTGATTATACCTTGAGTAGAGATCCACTCTCTTTCATGCCCATTTATACACTATGTACATATTTCCACTATGTTAACTCAATCTTGCTATTCAAAATCCTATCCTCCAAGAATTTCTTCAAATCTATTGCAAACTCAATATAAGATTGTATTTTATAAGTTGGTCCTTTTGTCTTTCCTTTTGTTGGCTCTTTCTTCTTTCCTGTTGTAGACTCCTCCATGAGTACTTTAGATGGAGATGCTCCTTATGTCAGGGGTGTTTGAGAAGGCATTGAGTCACTTCTTCCCCCACTTCTAGAAGCTCTTTTTGATGGTCCTTCATGAACATTCTCACATCTGCAATTCTCCTCTACAATAGCCTCATTTTGTTGGAATTTTGTAATGTAGACATGCACTGAAAATGAGTCCACTGGATCATTCCATCCTATTTCTAGAGTACGCAATCACCTGCTTCATGTAGAATCTCTTTTGTAAGATTTTCCTTTCTAGCTGATTGCATGACATCTGGCCAAATTTGACCATGATGGTCACTCACCTCTTCATCACTAAGATGATCAATTTTTACTCCACAAGTAGCTGCCTCAATTGAAGAGTTGGCATGGTTAGGTTCCATATCTTCAACTAAGATTTACATTCCCCCCTTCCCAAAGTTAGTTCTCAAGGGTAGACCTGTCTCTCTTAAGTGGATTTTACCATCCTTTAAAAAGACCATCTTTTGTCAAAACATCATTGAAACTATCACAAGCCCTTCTTACATGGTCTGTAGTATCACACTAGATACATCTATTAACAAAACCTTCTTTGGACTATTGTCTTTGCCTAGGAAGTGGCCCCGATGGTTGGCCTTTTTCTTCAAGCTTTGCAAGCTTCACCTTCAAGTCACACATTCCCTTCACAAGCTCATTTAGCATGGACGCATCAAACTTAGGAGCTCTAAAAGTAGGCTTTACCATTTTTTCAGAAGTTGAGGTTGAAGGACTTATAGTGTTTACTACCATCTTGTCCCTTCTTCTTTGTTGTTTGGCAAGCGATGAGACAACACCTTCAACTTCATTCTAGTCAGTCTTTAGTTCTTTCTCAACATCTTTACCTTCAAGAAGAAGCTCCAAATTTTCTTGAAACTCTTTACCTGCAGTTTGTAAGAAAATATATGTCTTCTCTACATCTAGTGTGGCCCTTTCTGTCCTAGTGAGTTGTGCATAGCACCGCTTAGATTCCCTAAGTAGCTATGTTATTGATAGTCCTTGCTTTGGCTTCACTACTTATTCTAAGAATGTCCTTTTGGTCATTCTCTCAGATTCCTCCATGAAATATTTTCCCTTTAAAGCTACTTTGAGTTCTTCCCAATTTCTCCCATGCCCATCTTTAATTCCCCTAACATCTTCCCTAATTTTTGGAGCAACAACTAGCTCAAAGCTTTGAATCAGCTCACCTTCTGAAACGCGATGTAGCCCATCTCCTTCACATACTCACGTAAGTACTGGGCTACATCTTTGCCATTGAGCTAATCCATTCTATGAACGACCGCTTGTATGGCCTTGGTTTCTAAAATCTTGCTTCTTTCAGTGGCTTTTCCATGGCATGTTGTTGTTGCATGAACATTGCAAATTCTTGAAACATTTGCATTACTGTTGGGTTAAAATACTTACCCTGTTGCTCAACATGATCACCCATGGTTACCCAAAACCTCTCACCCTAGTAGATTTGCGTCAGGTTCACCACAAATATGTCGAGAAATTTGTGGTCTTGCCAAGAAAGCATCGGGCTTTTGGCTGTGAGAGTTTGTGAGAGAACTCCAAACTATATAAAGGAGTTAAACTATAGATGCCATGAAGTCTAGGGTTTGGAGGAAAGTGTAATCAAAGAAGCCCCACTCTTTCTCTCTAGCACTCACACAGTCAAAGAAAGAACACAAAAGAGAATATCAAAATAACACAAAGATGAAATTATCAAGCTATGATCATATCTTATCATGAGTAATGTGAAAGGGTTAATAGACGAGTTAATGGCATCCAATCTTTGCCGACCAAAAAGGCTATAAATTGTTCTTTGGAATTGTAGTTTTGTGCTTACCATAATATATATGTTTTGTCTAGTGATTGGGATTAATTGTGTTTATAAATTCTCTTGGTTCATAGAAAGATAGCTATACTTACGTTAAAAAAAAAGTAATAGTCTATAAGAGGTAGTATGATGGGATCCTGTGAAAGAAGTATTTCATTGAGCCTTTTTAGGCCAAAGAGAAACACAATATGTTGTTGAAGTGTATTTTACGGCTAATCCATACGTTAATTCTAATAGATTGCACAGAGTGGAAGCGATAGAAATTCTCATCATGTGAATTATTCATCTAGGATAACTCCAGGATGTGCAAAATGTAGATATGAGAGAAGAGAAGAGAAGAGAAGAGAATTTCCCTCCCAAGCCCTATTCTTGTCCGCTGGCAATAAGGATACTGCAGGGAGAGATGTACTTGTAGCAAGGAGAACCTTGTATTTATAGAGAGAATGAATTTCTAAGAGTGAGAGATAGGTTTGGTTAGAGAGGGAGTTGAGATTAGAGATACATGTTGGATTAGAGGTGAACAAGAAAACAATAAGAAATCAACAAAATATCAAAGTAAAACACATCTTACTTGACAAACTCTTTGGGAGTTGTTCACCATTATGATGGAGAGAGAAGAAGAGGAAGGACTTCAAGACTTGATTGATGCACCAAGTTCAAGTCCTTCTTTGATTAGATCTTATATTCCAAGGATAAATTACAAGATTGGTTAGTCTTCCTCTAGGAGTAAGTGTAGGCTTAAGCTATGTTTATGTCTAAGTACAATTAGGCATTACTACTCTCACTCCCTCATGGATTTATCTCATGAATGGTTTGAATTATTTTCAAGGAAGAAGAGGTCCCCTTTTATAGGTGAAGGAAACTCCCAAGGGTTTACACAAGAAGAGAAGAGCCAGTGTGAACAGAAACTGGAAAAGGTTGAAATGAGCTATCCCTGCATGATGTGGGCAAACTGGGGTCCAGTATTTTGATCATATCTCCTCAACCGTGGCTCCAAAAAAAGTAAAAACATGGGCAAAATATTCAGCTCATAAGCTACATCTCCCATTTTATATATTTTTTCCAACTCGGATTGGAATCTTGTGTTAAAAAATCATCAAAATGGGGTCCATTTCTGGCAGCAAAAGTCTTCTTGTGATCCCCTTAGCCTATACTTTCATTTTGATTCTAAAGGACACCTCATGCAATACAAAAGCATGACATTTCTCCTTGACAAAGGTGTATAATCATCCTTGCAATAATGCATTAAAATAGGTGTATCCTTGAAAATCATGACACCTAGTGTCCCACTAGGATTTGATTGCTTCCTAGTAGCTGTTTAAAAAGAAATATAAGAAAAATATAAAAAACGCATAGAATATACATATATTGGAAGTTTTCCTAGATATAGGATCTAGCTAGGGTATGAGATAATATCATTAACCCAACAATAACATTTGTAATTTCTCCACACTACACCAACAACACCAAAACAACAGATCAAATCAAAATCAAGACAGAAATTTTGCAAATTTTCATAGTCAATTGGGAAGTCCAAAACTTGTCCAAACCCAAAACCCTCTCAGTAGTAGACTCCTGGCACCTGACATAATCATCCCAAGACAGGTTCAAAAAGAGTTGGAACGTGGATCGCAATTCATGTTCCCAAAACCCTAAATCCAATAAAATTTGGGTAGTGGGTTCCCCATGAGCCTAGAAACAAACTCTACTACTTAGAATTGCAAAACATGTTACAACATGGATCGTGATCCATGTACCCTGATGACAAAAACATGACATAAGTAGGCCACTGGCTGGAGAAGACAAAGGCGAATGATTGGCCATGCAACTTAGGCACAAAAAAATGGATCATAAAATCATTAAGACCAGGTGATTTGGTATTTTTAGTCTGCAAAAGGTCTTTTTTTATCTAACTAATGCTAAATTGATCCAACTTCCAAAAAAGCACTAAGAAGTAGGCTGGGAAGGGAACATGAAGCTAACCCACTAACCAAAGTAGCATTTGGAATTTCCAGTGTCTTCATCCAAAAGAAGTACAAAGCAGAAGGCAATCAGATAGTTTATAAAACCCAAGGATCAAGAGAAGCAATACTAAAGGTCTGTACAGTGGTCGTGAAAAATTCTTAAATCAATTTCTCACTTCAAATGAATCCAGAAGGTGATGAAACTTGGTGGGATGTTGGGCAACAAAGTGGCTCTCATGCACAAATCATCATGAGTCAATGAACCATTAGATAATAGTCAAGGGTAGTGCTCCAAATTAGATATAGAAAACAGATATGGTCAAAATGAGACAGACATGACCATAAACCAGAAAGTTGAGTAAACTTAGGGAAACAAATCCAAACTTGGAAAAATTTTAACAGTGTGCTAGGAAGACCTATAGGAACATGTGTGCAAACGGGTGCTCTAATAACCTACCAACATGGATCACGATCCATGTACCTTTTTCACCAAACAAAGAAAAAATCACACCAATTGATTCTGAACATCATACCAAGTGTAGCCAAGAAGTATCAATTCATTTGGATCCCAAAATCCCAACCAAAAGGCCAAATTCTCTAAGTCTGAAAGAAATTACCAAGATTTGGCCTAAGTTCTTAACCAATGGTCCAAAGTTCTTAACCTAAGTTCTTAATCAATGATCCAAACCTCAAATTTTTTTGCAGCATAATAGCATGAAAATTATAAAAGAACCCCATTCCTTACTTTCTTCCGTGAAAGCTTGCCTAACTTTCATTAAGCTTTGTATGCATGAAACCACAAAAAGCATGATTATATTCACAAAAAATCAAAATTTTGGCAGCATAACGGCATGAAAATTCAAACAAAAAAATCCCCATTCTATACTTGCTTCCGTGAAAGCTTGCGTAACTTTTGTGTATACATGAAACCATGATTATGTTTCCAAACGGCGAACAAAAAGCATGATTATTTTCACAAGCAATCAAAATTTCGTCAGCATAACGGCATGAAAATTCAAACAAAAAAAATCCCCATTCCATACTTGCTTCCATGCAATAGCCCAATGCTCACGGGAAGAAGAAATTACATACTCAAAAAAACATGTGTTGGTATATTACTTTGGTAAATCCAAAGCTCTCAACTAACTTCTATCTAGCATAATAAATATGAAATCATGGCTGAATTGATAAGGATGATCAACACCAACAACATGTCTTCAAGAATACCAAAAAAGTGGCACCCAAACACCATGGTCACACGTCGTCCCATACAAATCACAAACTAGAAAACACCATAGATAATACCAATGTTGATGTCAATCAAGGGCAGTTTTATCCGAGCTCATATTGTTGCCAGTCAGTCTCCTCATCGTTAATTATCTGCATCAACTGCTGGAATAGCACGTACACATGGAGCCTTGAAGCGTGAAAGATGCTGTTGGAAGACCTCTGGATCACTACCTATGCATAGATAGTGTCTAGACAACTGAGCGCAAACATGGCCCAAGCCACCACATCTAGAAACATATCAACAATGTACGTGTGCTTTGCAGTAAATGTCCGCACAAGCTAGGTAAAAAGAGAAAACAAACATATGCATTTTTATTTTATGTAACATAGTGTAATAACGCATAGTAGGAAGCATATATTCTTACCGAAAGAAGTCAAGGCTACGCTCAGTGGCACCTCTAAGAGCACGTCCTCCAATGTACTCTCCGTCGGCACGCTCCACTAGTATTACGGACTTGGCATCGAAAGAGTTGTTGTCCACGCTCTCTCCATCTCGTCGATCGTAGATAGGACGTTGAACCTTATGATAAAACAATCCTAACAATAGTGTTTCCACCTACAAACTACAATCAGAATGTGATCTAATTGAAGAAAACCACGAGCATGCTTTTCAATCAACAAATAAATTTACTTACTCTCTCAATCTCAATGGTCTTTCGCACATAACCATCAGGGATCAAAATAAGGATTGTGTGCATCCTTATTTTGAATCCCATCTTAATAGCATGGCTAGACATAATGCCAAAGTGATCAGTGGAGCTTAAGGTGATGTACCACCCACTGTCTGCCACATACTTAGAAGCTATTATGGCCACGTTCTTACTAAATTTTTGAGAGGCTTGATTCCATGGAGGGACCTGCATATTACACATTGTTAGTTTAATTAAAGTTCCAAAACTATTATAGACTACCCATTGTGGTTTTGAAGAATGCATACCTCGTTCTCCAAAAAGTTTTCAACTTTAAAATTTGTTAGAAAATCCGCAAACAAAAGAGAGGCCACTTTATTGCTCTTTTCCCCATCAACATGGGCTGAATGAAGAAAATCCAAGATCCTACATACGATCAAATACATGTATTTCAAACATTCACAATACACACCACACATAGTCATTCTTTCTTCTCACATGTGTTTACCATTTCTCATCATCAAGAGAAATTTTGTAAACATCTAGCATGTTGCCAATAACGATCACATCATAATCTATGGAAGGCACTGCATAATCAAAAAATAAAATAATATATCAAGAATTGTTGAGTAGACAAAAAGTGATAGCTAGATATCTATCTTTACAAGCAAGTTTACATGTGGAGCCTTCAACACCTTTTTTGTTCTTTTTGGGAGACTTCTTGGATTTTATAAAATCCAATCCCTTCTTTATAGAGGAGATTGTACTATTGTTTACTCTTTTCGAAGAGGTGGCCTTCTTGGAAGCTGAGCCAATCTCCTCAATACCATTTTCATTTCTTTCAAGAACGTGCTCTAAAGCAAACAAAAATATGTTTCTCACAAACATAGTCTAAATAATATGAGAACTTTAACAATTTTGTAGTTTTTATGAATGTCAAAAAATAACCTTTATACAAGTTCCCTTCTTCACCTGGGTAGGTGCCTCGAGTGTAATCTAGCCATCAAGGGAAATACTCAATTTCCCAAGCAATTAAACCATAATCTCTCATCCATAGTGGATACATACACTCCTCACAAGAGAGGTCCCTTCACTTTCAACAACAGCTGGAAACTTCTCCAACAAAGTTTGATTGTAAAGTTGAATTAGCCATCTACATAAAATGTAGTTAACTTTATTTGAGCTTCTTTACCAAGTGACTTATTTATTATACAAACTCTAAGTACAAAATAGAAGAACAACCATAAAAATATCAATTGTATTAACTGAATAACACTCTCCTCGAAGATTTCATAAGCTCTAGAATTTTTTCATCCGACTCTTTTGTGTTGATATTACTCCAGAGCTCCACAAAAGCTTTATCAATGTGCCCCCTCAATTGGTGATGAAACCATGCTTCAAAGCCCTCCCGAATTTCTTAAATCATTTTCCCTTTGATCCTCAAGCATTGCTTCAAGATACTTCCCCAATACCACTCTTTACGCAAGTACATTCTAAATTTCATTGCACTAATATAACGCTCAGAAGTAACATCATCTACATGGCAATGCATCAAAGAGTGCAATATTTACTTTTTCCTATAGAGAAAACAATAAAAAAACCATAAATGCATTGATTCAATTGATGGTTTCATGTGTATTTTTTATCCAAAGATTATTACCTCTCTAGTGATATTTTAGAAGTTGCCTAAGAGTGGACCTTGTCTCTTGTAAGGCCCACTTGATCCTTTTCTCTTATCCAATTGAAGTTAAATAACAAAGAGAAGAACCCCTGGCCATTGGTGGGGTTGGCAATGGCCAACATCTATGTTGCATTAGCACGCAACAAGTCAAAGTAATTTTTCAATCCAATAAATCAAATTCAAATGACATGTCAACTTACAATTTTGTAGAAATTCTAACATGAATGGTGAGAAGAGAAAGTGTTTACCTTATAAGATCTTTCTTTGAATATTTTTTCTACTTTTCCTCGAGCAACCATTTCCTTTTGTGGCAGTGAAATCAAGGGATCATTGATCTCTTGCATCTCTTTGATAAGAGACACAAGTCGAAGTCTTCCTTTTGTAGACCAAGTGAAAAAAAAGAAAGATTTTACAAAATTATGCCAAGCTTTAGAAATTACATAAAAAGTGTACTTTAAGGCAAAAAAATATACCTTCTGTATGAGCATTGCCAATAAAAGAGCAGGAGCGTTGTACCAACTCCCTTTAGATGCCTTCTTCTCGCAAGCAAGCTCTACCTCTATCCATCAAACCCAATCTTGGGGAACGTCTTTTAATAAAGAATATTTGCTTGCCACAACCAGTTTTTGGAACAAGAAGATCTCCTTTCCAAAATTTGTTCTCACAGTGGTTCTACCAATCCTAAATCACAATATCTTAAATTCAATGGCAATAGAATGATATCGATAAAGTAATAGAAATATCTTTAAAAACAACAAATAAGCCTACTCATTTTGAGAGCGCAAAGCTAGCATAAGCTCCCCCTCTGCACTTCTATCAACATAGACAAATTGACACTTGACAGAACAATGTCTCCACTTTATCATTGAAAATTCTACAACAACAAAAAAGAAAATTAGAAAGCATAGAGTAATACAAAATAACTTCTCATTAAACAAAAAACAAATCACTTACGTGTTTTTATTAAGTGGATCCAAATTTTCAAATGGTGATTGCAATCCCAAACAATAAATTTTTTCCCCCTTAAGTCTTCCCACTCAAGGGGAAAGGAATTATTAAAATCATCGCTTATTTGTCGCCAAATAGGCCCCCATTCATCTTTGTCTAAGTCAAAAACATAATGTTGATCATGGCCTGGCTTCTTAAATGACACAAGAAATGGAGCTCCAAGCCCTCAGTGCCTGGACCCACCACTCTAATGGCTTCATTTTCCATCAATCTGTAGAGAGGAATGCAAGGAGGTTCCCCACCTCTCTTTACAATAAAACCCTCTACAATCTCCTCCAATATTCGACCATGGACATCCTTTCCAAACACTGTTGGATGATTGTCAGGTTTAGCAACAATTATCATTGCTTCAAACATGCTTTGGGCCACCAATTCACCTTGTGTAGCATGAATATCTATGAGATCCTCTTCTTCATGCACATCACCCAGAATATCCTCCTTCTGACGGACATTGGAAGAAGCAATGAAAGATTGTGCATTGGCCCTATACCCTGTAGTGCCAGACCGTAATGTGTATCCTACTCCTAAAAGCAATAAACAATAAGAACACAACTAGTTTAGTGAGTATGTGGACACAAATAAAAAGAACACAAATAGCTTAATGTAGTTGAACTTACTTTGAGAGATACCTGTCCTACCACGTTTAAATGGTGTACGAACCATAATCTATCAACCATAAACAAAACAAATCTTCTTAGGAAAGACAATACAAATATAAACTTCAAAATTTTGGCAACATAACGGCGTAAAATGCAAATTAAAAAAAAGATCCAATTCTCAACTTGATCATGGCAAGGAAAAATACAAATCCACTTTGACATTTGTATAGCTCTACTTTACAACGAGTACTGCAACGAGTTGTGTGATATGGAAATGCATCATTGTAAGTGTTATTGTAAGTGTGTGTATGCATGCTTGTTAATGTAAGTGGGTGTGTGTATGCATGATTGTGTGTGGCACATGGTGTCTTGTATGCAAGTGTGTTGATGTGTGTGAATGAAACTGTGTATATGTGTGAATGCAAGTGTAATGTGTGTGTGTGTATGCATGATTTTGTGTGTGTTTGTGCTATGTGTGCAAGTGTGTTGATGTGTGTGAATGCAAGTGTGTATATGTGTGTGTGTGATTGTTACTAAGTGTGTGTGTGTATGCAAGTGTAATGTGTGTGTGTATGAATGAGTGTCACTGTGTGTGTATGTATGTATGCATTGTTGTGTGTGAGTGCAAGTGTGTGTGGAGATTAGCGCGTGCGCTGCCTTCTCACCATGCCTTTCAAGGCATGGGGGAGCTCCAATGGAGCTCCTATTGGACCTCCTCTGGTGGATCAGGCGAGCGCGTGTAGGTAAACACACACACACACACACTCACACAATACCTTCTCTTCTTTTACTCCTCCTTCTTCACAACAAAACTCCACTTTCACTTCACTCCACTTTCATCTAAATTAAAATGTGACACACACACACACACACACACAAACAGTAAAAATAATACGTTGTGTATTTACAGAAACACAGAGTCATACACACACACACACACACACACACACACACACACACACAGATATACACAAAATGGATGCATATATATAATTTTACTAAAAAAACACTACGTTTTTTACACACACACACACACTCATATATATGATTGTATGTGTTTGTGTGTAAAAAACGTATGTGTTTGTGTTTGTGTGAGAATTAGCGATTAGGCAAAAAAACTATTTGCAAAAAGCAATCAAGCACAAAAACTAGGTGCACAGTCATACACACACAAAAGAAACAAAAGATAAAACGTAGCAATTTTTTTAATAAAGCTTTATACACACACACAGACACATTCACACACAAAATGGTGAGAATTAGGTGCACAATCATACATAAATATATATATATATATATATATATATATATATATATATATATAATTTTTTTCCCAAAAAAACTAGGTGCACGGTCATACACACACACACACTCACAAGATAGAGACAATTATATATATCTTAACTTAAAAAATTGCAATGTTGTTTACACACACCCACAAAATCATATATATACACACACACATAGTCATGTATATAACTTAACTAAAAAAATGATACACGCACACACACACACACACACCCACAAAATTATATATACATACACACACACACACACACAAACACACACACACACACACACGATGGAGGCATATTTATAACTTAACTAAAAAAATGCTATGTTTTTTATACAAAGTCATATACACATACACACACACGCACAATTTTATATATATATATATATATATATATATATATATATATACACACACACACACACACACACACACACACACACACACACACACACAAAATGCTACGTTTTTTATACAGTCACATATATATATATATATATATATATATATATATATATATATATATACACACACACACACACACACACACACACATATAATCATATTTATTAGACTGCATTAAATGTAGTCCTTGAACCACCATTTAGAAATTAAATGGCCCCTCCAATTTGATAACATATTTCACTGCTACGTATAGTTTGAATGCACAGACATTCACAACCGTCATATATTAAATGGCGTACTAGCTAGTTTAAATGCACTTCTTCAATTAGGATTTTCATTATTCTTTGAGACTTCACAATATCTTATGCAATTGTCTTTTTGTCTACCTACCAATCTTTCACTTTCATTAACCTTCACCACTTTCATTAACTTTCACCTCATCTTTAACTTTCATTAACCTTCACCACCTTCACTTAATCCACTGCAGTTTTCTCGTATATCCACCCTATAATCTTTTACTTGAGAGAAGATGTCCAACATGAAAGTGACAATAACTTGGAAGGTTGGTTATCAGATAGTCAACCACCAGATTCAGTTGAAGGGAAAATCATTGTTGCTTAGTGCTTACTATTTGCAGAGTTTGTTGCCTCCATCTTGACATTTTCAATCACTATCTACTCTTATTGAAAGTGATTGTGGCCTAACAAACGTCTTATTACAACCACATTGGGATATTGAAGTTCATCAGTATTTATTAATAGATGGATCTTTGTCGAGCTTGTTTGAGCTGATTCATTGAGACACATTTATACAGGTATCTGACAGTGAGAAAGAAAATGATAAAGAGATATCTGAAGATGTTTTAAGCATTGTGCATCTTGAAAGTAGCGGTGACGATATAGGACAGCTCAAAACTCAGTCAATCGTCATTTGGATTCAACAAAATCCAGGGGCAAAAAAATTAATGATCAGTTAACATTATGTAGAGCTCCTTTGCAAGTTGCTGAACTTCCACAACATTATGATGGAAATTTGTGCTTTGAGTTGCCTGCAACTCAAGATAAAACGAAAGGAACGTCAGGGATGGAACAACACGTTGATGTTCACTTGTGGACTCGCCCATCTGTTACAACCATGGCAATAGCATGCACAATTCGTGTAAGCCATTGTTTGGGATGCATGCAGTGCAATTATTCAACATGTCCTCATTATATTAAAAAACAAGAATTTAATAGTAGAGATTTTCATGGATATTTGGACAAATAGGTCAAGAAGGACTACCTTGCAATGGAAGAGAAAACAACAATAACTTGTCATTATTATCAGAAGGTTGTTACTTGTATTGCTGCTTATCCCTACAAAATCTATTATGTTTTGCCTAAAGATTGTGCAATGTCACGACTGGAAATACATGTTGGTAAACATTGTCATAATGTTAAGGCAGGAACCTCTAGGGCTGCTATTTCAAGAGTGCGGAAACTGGTAGGTGCAGTACTAAAAATTGAAAAGGGTGGCCCAAGAGAAATTCAAATGTTGGTGGCTCAACAACTTGTGCTCAACTCCTTGATTGGTGAGGAAGCTGAAGTTACATCTGATGTACAATTCAATGATTTTTTGGAAGAAATGATGCCACTTGTTCAAAGCAAAGGGTAAGAGAAACTCAGTTTTTTTCCTTGAATTTGTTATTTTTAAACTATTATGGATTTAACTTTGTTGTGATGCATCATGTGGGTTTTCTTCAATTGTTTCAAAGGAGAGGAAGAGTCAAGGTGTTGTTATTGGGGATGGATATGATAATATTTTATTGCTTCAAAAAAAGTGCATGTTTCCTTTTTTCCATGGGAGTAGATTTCCTGGATAGGGTGAAGAGGATGACAAGTGCTTCCTATTTAAAATGTCCACTAAGGGACCACGTTCTGGGATTGATATAGTAAATCGGATGAGAAGAACTGAAACTGGTGAGTTAAGAAATGCGTGGTTACATTTTGATTTTACCCATAGAATAGATGGGTGGGCAACAATGTCATGCTCAGTTTATGATCCAAGGTAATCTTTAAATATTTTAATATCTCGTATTTTTTTATCATTAAATAAAAGAAGATGTGTGAAAATGTTTATGTTAAATATCTTGTAGCATACGATCACTGCAAATAATTTCTATATGTGAACCTAAAGAGGAGGATACAAAGACCCAAGTTATTTTTTGGGAGAACCTTAATTCAACAATGGAAAGTACGGACATGGTGCAACTGACTTTGCAGGTTTTATGTCTGATGAAGCTGGTGCAAATTGCAATGCTATTTGAATAGTCTTCAATGGCGGGCCAGATAATATCATGGAGGGACGTGAACGGTCATGCCTATTTCATTGGGAGAAGAGTCTCTACAAATATGCTAAAAAGTGGATACCTCAACATCTAACAAGTCAACACATTGATATGTGTGAAGAATGGAGAGCATGTAAGACCATTGTTCTTGCATCTCAAAAGGCACTTTCAATTCAAAAATGGTGGAGACAATATCTATCTACAGAGAGCATCACAAGAGTGAGCAAATGGTTTAAATGGTGGGAGCAACGAATTTCACAGTGAGGAGGAATTGGAATATATGACCTTGATGACAATTTATATTTTTCACAAAATTTATAAACTTTGCATACATGAAATTTATAAATTTTTAATTCATGTTTGTTTGAATTTCATAGGTTGGTCTAAGTCCGTGGGAGCAGGCACAAATTCCCAATGTTAATCTATCAGAAAGTGTGCATGCTAGTTGGTTAGCGGGTGAAGGTGGAAAGAGCAAAATATCCTTGTATGATGCCTGGGTAATAGATGTTATAAACTCATATATTCAATGTGCAAAGCATTTGGGATATACTATTGGGAGTTATATAGGAACGGGTCCCACAATGGAGACCTTGCTTTCTCTAGTTTAATCTCAACAAACTCCAACTCCAACCAATGTGGCGCATCTATTACATGAGGCTGTTGCAGGACTCCAATGTATGCACAACCAATTTTGCATGGAGACAAAGAAATAGTACAACAAAAAAAGAAAGCTAGAACAGAAACAAGTAGCTCCCATTGGCCAGAGTATGTAATGGAATCTAAGCAACGAAACCATCACGGTCGATCCAAAAAATCAGGTTTAATACCCAAGGACCATGTATTTCTAACATTCCACTGCAAATTAGTGACAGTGATGATGATATTGGATCTCAAAAAGAAACAACCACACCTTTGTCATCTCAAAGAAACAATGTGTTTGAGAGTGATGTGCCACGCATTCAGTGGGCCCGCAAGAGAATGCCCATTCAAAGTCAAAGAAAATGTTTTTGAGTAGTAGGGAGAAAAAATTGTGATAATATCTTGCACAGTCGCTCAGTTGGTCTTGTTGCTCCATGTATATGGTGTGAAAGAATATTCAACGGTAAAACAATCGAACAATGGTTATGGTTTTGTAATCATGATGTTTTGCATACTCGATCAATCAAAAGACAAGTCAAAGATTTACCTCCTGGCTCCGAATGTTTGGCCAGTAGCAAGAGGGACAGATATCTCCACACAGGAACTTGCAGTGCTGCATCAGAGTGGATTTAGGACAAAGAATTCAATGGTAAATCCAAAACCTCTAGCTGGCGACTGTGAAGAAGGTGGTGGCAGCTCAAGGAAGAAAAAGTGGAGACATGGAATCTCTAAAGAGGCCATGAAGAAATTGGAAGCATGTAATAGTATGAAAGTTTATTTTTAAATGAAGTGAAAAGGTCTCAAGAGCATGTAGTTTTCCGAGTTCTCACTGAAAATAGTTACGAGATTCATATAAAAGAGAGTCCAACGTGCGCGTGTCCGGATTTTCAAAAGCGAGAGAATACTAACAAATCCTTTTTGGCATGCAAACATATGTACTATATGTACACAAAAGTATGCGGACTTGAACCTAAGGAGCACATGATTATTCATCAGCTACACCTCTCATCAATGGACATTGCCTTTATTCTTGGACAACCAAGGAGGATTTCTCCCTCCATTTGATTACAGCTGGTTTGGTATGCATCTTTCACTAAACTAGAATATTGTTCTATGATATTAAAGTGTTTTTTAAGATCTATTTTGGTTTATTTCACTTGTGATTATTTATCTTGAAAAAACATTGTTTATGCAGCATAGGATTTCAAATTTCAAGCAAAAGATAGAAGCAACTTGCAAGCTATTTGGGAGAAAATTACTTGCCTTTTAGAGTGACCATTACATTTATGGCAACTATTTCTTTTTTGTACTCTAATTTTGGTCTTATCCTGTGGTAGTTTAGCGAATGTACTTACATCCTCAAACTTACGTTGTTTCAAAAAGCTCAAGCTTGAGAAAAATAGTATTGTCTCTATTTGGCATGATTTTTGACTTTATTGCATTTATATATAATGTGGATTATTTAACTCTAAAAATAGTAATGTCTTTATTTGGCATGATTTTTTACTTTATCGCATGTATATATGTTGTGGATTATTTGACTCTGATGACATGTGATGCGAACATATTTGACTCTAATGGCATGAGTTGTGGAATTGGAGCTGATCTCTTTAGATAGCTGATTTTAGTGTTAAGAGTTTACACCTACTGGTGATTCATTAGTCAATCAATAGAACATGGAGGAAAAGATAGAAATTGAGATAGAACAATTATATGATCTGGAATACATCTGATGAGAAATAGATAAACTTAATGGCTGGAATTACTGATCACATTCAGTTCAGATTCAGTTTAGATTTGAATTTACTTTCAAAGAATACATGTAGACCTTGGCATATCCTTTGCATGGGTGTCTCCAACCAATACAAAATATGCACATTGTGACCCAAAACATACCCGAACATTTTCGCAAGTACACTATATTTCTATCAAGGACCTATCTTCTTCTTCTCGGCAAGCACCTTCCTCCTGCTTGATAAATTCCATTTGCAATTAGAGATAAATCTCATAAAACTTAGATGGGATTATCCTAAACCTAAGTTTTTTCCTCCAATCATTGTGGGTGTCCTAACATTCAAATCAAATCTTACGAGTGTGTGGTTGTTCCTATGGATAGAGAGAGAGAGAGAGAGAGAGAGACCCTTTTCTTGGCACCCAATCCACTCTCTTTCTTTCTTTGCCTTGGTCTCCCCTCCCCCCCCCCCCCCCCCCAAAGCCCTCTCCTTATGTCACGTGGCAAGGGTCTCCAAGGTGCATTAGATATAGGTGGGATTATACTAAACCTAGGTTTTTCTAAAGCACTATGACACACAGTACATTTTTGCTATCATTCAATAGTCCATTATCTATACTTTTTATGATGGAGTTTTAAAAATTAGAGGAAGGATACGGCTTCCAAGAGTTGTTTTTTGATTGATTTGCATGGCCAAACTAGGGGACACATTCTTCTCCATGCTTTCTCTCACCCCCTTATCAGTAGCTATGGAACTTCCCTCTACATAAGAGCACTATGGGAGTTGATGTATTGAAAGATATTTATCTGTAGGTTATGGTGGTGATGTAGTAATTGAAGCAAAAAGTTAAAATGGGTCTTTTTCTTGCAATGGTGAATATAAATAAAAAAATCATTGGGGATGCAAGGATGAAGAGCATCTTAGCATTGGATGCATTGGGGCTTCTTCTATGGCTAACAATGTTGTTTTATCTTCTAGGATCCATTACAACCGATTACTTTAGCTTCACATATTTGGAGAAGTTGTAGATGTTTTACATCTATCCCAAGCTGTGTATGTGCGTGCGTGCGTGCATGCATGCATGCATGTGTGTGTGTGTGTGTGTGTGTGTGTGTGTGTGTGAGAGAGAGAGAGAGAGAGAGAGGGAGAGGCATCATCATCTTCCTAGAGTGATTCCAAGGACTACAATTTCATTCTCCTTACACGTGGACACGCAGATACACATACGCACCTACATATATATGACTTCATGTGTGTGTGTTGTATGTGTGTGTGTGTGTGTGTGTGTGTGTGTGTGTGAGAGAGAGAGAGAGAGAGAGAGAGATCCAATAACTATGCTTTTCTTGGCTGCAGCAGCGTGCGGGTCACATACTAATTATGGTATGTTGTGATCGTGGATGTCATGGCTTGATGTGGCCATGGCTCGTTGTATAAGTTTTTATTTTATTATATCTTTCACTCACAATTTATGAGTTTTGCAAAAAAACCATCACCAAAGAGGTAGCTCATTGCATTTATAGACCATGCTAACTTCATCATAGACAAGGTGAAGGTGACATTGCAATGCTAATACATTTAAAACAGAAATGGATCACGTCGTGTACCTATGTAAGGTAAGTCTACAAAATGAACGGACCCATTGAAAAACTAAACCTAAACAAGTGAAAATTTAATGAGATCCGCCATTATTGATGATGCATGTCAAAATCATACATTTACTTCCTTTTCTTCTACTCTTGTTTCGCTTCCTTTCCCACATGATTTAGAGAGGGAGAGAGAGAGAGAGAGAGTTGACAGGGGGAGTTGCGAAGTTTTACGCGTGCACGGGCGGGGACTTCAAGAAACTCGTTGCTTGATATGCTACAGACTCAAAGATGTTGTGCACACCATGCATCACGTGGAGAGAGAGAGAGAGAGAGAGAGAGAGAGAGAGAGAGAGAGAGAGAGAGAGAGATGCTCCTTTGGCTACATGACCAAGATGGTAGAAGAGCATGAAAATCTGGAGTTAGGACTCAAAAATCTAGAGAAAATGCTAAAATTTCTTTGGTTGTGGTATGGTGCTAAACAAAGGTGGCACAAGAGATGCATAGCCACTTGGAGGTTGCAACTCACTCATGTTTTTTTAACATAATTATAATATGTATTTTTCTTCAAGAGGGCCTTGAAGATCAGTGGTGATTGGTCCGCATCAAGAGATCAATAGCATGGTGGGAAGTGGTAGATCCTTGTATGTTGGTGGCATCATTTTCAAATCCCATCTAATTTGGTTGAGCTGACCTGTCGCTATGGTCAGTTTTTGGTCAAAGGTTTTCGTGCACTGCTCGGATTCTGGGTTTTTTCTAGGGGTTTAGAATGCTACCGGCCATAAAAAATGGATCATTGATGAGTAAAGAACTTACCCTCATATCTCTTGTGAGATGGCGCTGAAAACAGGTGACTATAGACTCCGAAAAAGAGGTGCGAAACAGGTCAAAAAGCTCTCTCTCCAAAGGTAACAAGTGGAAATGAGGTGGTTTTAGCCTACCTGGGATATCTATACGCAAACTTATCGAAACCATTTTTCCCTAGATTCCCCTGTCCTACTAGGCCGTGAAATCTATGTTAGACTCAAAAAATTCCCCGATCGGAATTTTATAGCTCAGTCTGCAAGAATTCTGCAAAAGTAGGTCTGGCCGCCTTATTTAGGCTTCCTGCTTTCATCTTCTGATTTCATTGAAATTTTTTGGGCTTGTCCGCCTTGTCTTTTTTATCACCGCCGTGTCTTTAGTTTTTTCATATGAGCTCCGTTGCTATTTATTATTAATTTTTGACCTGTTTATTGAAAAAATCAAAGAAAACAACAAAATGCGCTAAAAAGGTAAATTGAAAATCCAATAACACACCTTTATTGTTTTTTATTAGATTTGTCAATTTTTAAGTCTCTATATCAAGAAAAATGATGAAAAATAACAAAGAAGGACTATTTTTTATGCTTTTCTGATAGTATATACACTCTTTGCACTCATCGGGGAGATATTATCGGTTAAATTTCCTTGTTGATGATATATAAGGGTATTATTAGTTAATTTTACAAAAAATCACGTGTTAATATCAAACGTTTTCCTCCCTCTTCAAACATTGCCCTTAATTACTTAGTGCCCTTCCACCCCTCCAAGAGGCGTACTCCAAGACGACTGCGTGCATGGCTTGAACAATCGTGTCTATGCATAGCCATGGTTGTCTCTACCATGCTTTGAAGATCAATGCAGTTCAAACCATTATGATGTGCAAGAGGTGGGTCTTGAGTGATTAACTCAAGGGTTTCTGATGACGAGGCTTACTGTTGTTGTCTTCCAAAGATCAAGTTCTGTAGCTTGTGCGCTCTTTGCTTCATCATACCACCAGGATGCTTTAGCACACTGACTAAGTGAACTACTGGTAGCAATAATGACCGTTGTCGAGATTTTATTCTCCATTGATACCTTGGTTTGCTTGGTGTAGAACTGTGTGGTTGAGGTTTTTGAGGCTTAACTCTCCATTCCTTGATTGATTCTACAGTTGCTCTTCGAGCCTTTTTGAGACCATACAAAGCTTTATGCAATCTACATACCTTTTTCTCTTGACCTTTTACAACAAAACCACTTGGTTGACTTACATAAACTTCTTCCTGCAAATCACCATTCAAAAAAGAAGTTTTGATATCCAACTGATGCACTTTCCAACCATGATGAGCAGCAATTGCAACTAGTGATCTAACTGTGGACGCACGAGAAGTAGGAGCAAAGGTTTCATCATAATCTATGCCTTTCTGTTGCGCATAGCCTTTTTCCACAAGCCTTGCTTTGTACCTGTCAATAGTACCATCTTGTTTCCTTTTTACCTTAAAAACCCACTTTGTACCAATAGGCTTTTTACCTGTAGGCAAGTCCACTAGATTCCATGTATGATTCTTATGAATAGAATCAATTTCTTGCTGCATAGCATCTTTCCACTAAACACACTCTAAAGCTTGTTCAAATGAATCAAGCTCATCTGCATCACAAAGAGTGCTAAAGCAAGCCAAATCTACTTGCTCTCTACCAAAAGTAGTACCAGCATGTGTTTTTCGTGGCAACGGTGCATCCAACTTGCTATCCTGCAAAGTTTTCTGAACCCATTTAGGCAAGGTTCTTTCTTCCTTGAGAACTTCTTGCTCTTCACACACAATTTCCTCTACATCATGAGATGTCACATGCTGATCAAAAGATTGATCAAGATTATCAACATGTTGTGATTCTTGATTCTCCACAAAAGAAGGAAGCAAACCTTCAAATACATCATGTGTCTGCATATGAGGTACATCAAAAGCAACCATAGGTTGAGCAGTAGTTTCTGCAAAAATTACATCACGACTTTCAAAAATCTTGTTTGTAGCAGGATTGTAAAGTCTATAACCTTTACTTCCACTACTGTACCCCACAAATATACATTTGATTGCCTTATCATCAAGCTTCCCACGTAACTGCTGAGGGATGTGAGCATAAGCAAGACAACCAAAAACACGAAGATAACTGACTGAAGGTTTTATGTCATACCAAGCTTCAAATGGAGTAATGGTCTTCAAGGCATGAGTAGGACACCTGTTCAAAACATGTGCTGCACAAGCAACTGCCTCCATCCATAGCTTATGAGGAAAACTCTTAGCCTTGAGCATACACCTAGCCGTCTTCATTAAAGACCTGTTCTTCCTTTCTGCAACACCATTCTGTTGTGGTGTGTATGGCATAGTGCATTGGTGTTTAATGCCTTTCTTTCCCAAAAAATCCTTAAATGCACCTGACATGTATTCACCTCCTCGATCGGTACGAAGAGTCTGTACTTTGCAACCTGTTTCATTTTCAACCATGGCGACATAATGTTGAAAAACTGCAAACACATCTGACTTTGCTTTGAGTGGATACACCCAAAAAAACCTGGAAAATTCATCAATGAAGGTCACAAAATAAAAGATGTTTCCTATAGATGGTGTCCTCATAGGACCACATACATCAATGTGTACAAGATGAAACTTTCGTGTCGCTCTAACTGAACCATCCTGCGAAAATGCAAATCTGTGCATCTTTCCAAGAACGAAACCTTCACATACATGTCTTGGTGGCATCTCCAATAAAGACAAATCATGCACCATATTATGACGTTGTAAAGTCATCAAACTGCCATAACTAACATGCCCAAATCTAGCATGCCACAACTCAGCATCCTGCATGGCCTGAGTCTTTGTTTCTGCAATACATACCTGAATCTGCTTTTCATAACGATCTAGCACAAATAGTCCATTTTCCAGCATACCTGTAGTGATAAGAGAATAACCATTCTCTCGATCTCGTACAACACATCTATCATCCTCAAAAATGACCCGAAGACCATTTTTTGCAAGAGAGGATACAGACAACAAATTCTTCTTGATCCCTGGAACATATAAGACATCTGGCAAGCATAAATCTGAACCATCTGAAATGGTAATCAAAATCTTACCAACGCCTTTGATTGGATAAGAAGCATTATTTACACATGTCACCTTCTTTCCTGCTGGAGCTGCATCCAATGAACAAAACAAATCCTTCCTTGAAGTAATATGCCTGGATGCACCACTATCAAAGTACCAAATCATTTGTGTCTTGTCAACACTGTAAGCAGAAAAATCTGAACATACTACAAAAGCATAAGAATCCTGCACAAAGTTTGCAGACTCTTCTTTAGCTGTAGAAGAATCACCGGAAGCTGAAATAACCAAACTTGACTCTTTCTTCTTTTCTTTAGCAATTCGCTTTTTACACTCACTAATGTAGTGACCAGGTTTCTTGCAGTAGTGACATTTACCTTTCTTCTTGGACTTGTCGGAATCACCTTTAGACTTCTTTGAAGATTGTCCTGCACTAGACTTGGAGTGATGAGCACTCTCTTTACCCTTGTTTTTGTTCTGTACAACAAGAGCATGATCCATACCATCCACCTATAAAGACTTGTTCTTACGTGATTGATCCTCCTGCAATAGCAAAGCCACTAACTCTTCAAAATGAAAAGGCTCAGGATTAGCTCGCAAAGACAGAGTCAAAGAAGTCTGAAAAGTCAAATAAGATGGTGGTAGTGAATTGAGTGTTTTGGAAACCAAGTCCTTCTCTGGAATCACTTCATCAATGCTAAGCAATTGCTCTTTAAGATCCCTGATTTTTGTAAGATGCTCGACGATATCGTCACCTTCGTCCATCTGTATTTTGTCAAGTTGTTTCTTCAAAAACTCTATTCTTGCAGCGTTTCTTCCTCCAAACATAGCTTGCAGAGTGTTCCAAGCATCCTCAGAAGTTCTGCAAGATCTGATATGTGGTGTGATTGTCCTTTTTATGGTTAAGGCAATCACAGCCATAGCTTGTGCATCTTTAGTATCCCATCTCTTTTGCTCTGGAGTGACTTGTGAGGGTCCTGCACCAACAGATGCACCACGACCAGGCGTGGTAGGTGCAATGCTACCTGGACAAACTTCATCTCCAGATACATAATCCCACAATCCTTTACCAACCAAAACATTTTTGGCCATAAAAGACCAAAGAGAATAGTTGGTACCATCCAATTTGTCTTCAGATGTAAACGCACTAAAAATCTCTTTCTCCGTAGATTGAGCCATACTGTGGATGCACACAAGAGAGCAAAAGAACCTCCAAGAGATTCACAAATCTCCTCTCCAATCTAAGAAAAACATCTACACAAAATCTCAGCACAAAGCTAAAACAAGCTGCTTCCCAAAAGAACTGTTTACCTGAAGAAAATCTGTCAAAAAGCACACCCTCTTGATCTAAACGCCTCCGAAAGGTAACTTCTGCTACGCTGCTCAGAACAAAATTCTGAGGGCTCGAACGGCTTCGAAAGGCGGGAAAAACGCCAGGTCACCTGGTCAGAATACCCCCGGAACGTCGAGGATGCTCCCACGAGCAAATTTTTCGAAAACTGCCTGAAAACTGCGATTACGCGCGCGGACGCGAAAACGCAAGTAGAGGCTCTGGAAATCACCTTGCTCTGATACCAATTGTTTAAGATGATGAAGCAGGAAACAGAAGGAAGACAGCGACTCAAAGTAGGAAGAAGATGGAGAAGGAGAAGACACAAAGCTTGCGTACGAGATCTCTGTAGTCTATCTCTTTGTATTAGAATAATAGTGTATATACAAACTCAGAGCTACAAAGCTTATATGAAACCCTAAGAGATAAGGTGTCCTTTCACACCAGATGTCCAGGGGGAAAAACCCAGTGGGAGAAAAGTGCCCTTGGTGAAGCGCGTATACACACTAATACTACTACATGTCTACACCGGCACCATGTGAAAGGAGTGCAAAAGAAACCCTTGAGCTATAAGTGAAAAAAGGAAGGGTGAAGTGGAGTTTTTGTAAAAAGTTTAATGAAGCCTCCAAAGGCTAGGGGGGATTTTAAGGAAAAGAAAAGAGAGGCTTGGAGCAGTAGCGCCCGGGATATTGCTCAAAAAAAGAAAGAATTTTTTCTTGGCCTTAAGGAAAAGAAGAGACAGAGGTGAGGGAGGGGCGACATTTTTCAAGGATAAGAGGGTTTTTTTCTTCTTGCTGGGGAGGGAGGAGAAGGAGAATTGGAAAAAGAAGATGGCTTCGTGCGCTTGGCGGTCGAAGTCGACACGCCATGGTGAAGCATTATCGGTGAAGCGGGTTGGAACGGCAAGTTCTCTGTAGAAAGGGGAGCCAACGAGGGCTTCCACGAGGAGGAGTTACTACGCAATCGAAGACGGTGGTGGATTTTCCGTTGAAGTGTGTGTCCCTCGGCACGGATTGGTGATGGCCATGGTGGAGCTTAGACCACGGTTTATGGAGTTTGTACAGGGTGCTTTCCTTTGAAGGAGAATCTTTCATTACTGATTTTGGCATCGTAGTTGCCCCCTTCTCCCCTTTCTTCTTTGCTCGTCTCCAAAGTGTGTGGTGTTGGTGTGTGTGAGCGTGTGCGCCCCCCGGGCCCCGTGTGTGTGTGAGAGAGAAAGAGAGAGAGGTGTTGAGTTGTGGAAGAGCTGGAAGTGGGCAAGATCGGTGTGATCGTTGTCCGATGATTGTGCAGAGTGTTTGTGCATTTGGCGAGGCCCTGCTAGTGTGAGTTGCTTTTTTTGAAGGTGTTTTCAAGAGGAAAGGGGTGCTGTGAATACCCTGAGCTATATAGGGGCCATTTCATGTGTGTCCGGTGTGTTCTCCATTCCCCCTCTCCAATGTTCAAGTTGACTACTCCTAATGTTGGTGTTGTGTTCTTGTTGCATCCTTTGATAGTCGCTATTCCTGTTGTCAATGACTAAATTGTTGCTTTCTTGTACGTGGAATAACTGACTGCATTTAATCTAGCTCCCATATCGACAAAGGCATTTGTGCTATGATTATTGAGTTGTATTTTGATGCGAAGGTCCATTCCATCCAGCCATTCATCATCTGTTGACACTGCATCTTTCGGCAATTCCCATTGTCGGTCATCTATTTCCAGTGTGTTGATGGGAATAGGTATTTGTTGATTCTTGAGAGAAACTTTCCTTTTGAGCACCGAAGACGATTGGGATTCATCAATAAACTATTGCCGTTTTATCCTCCTTTGCTTGACTGCATGAATTCTTTCTAGCAATTCATTGGTTAATGGCAAATTGTACTTCTTTAAATGGCATCCACTAATCCAATTATCCATTGCTTCACCATCTAGGGTGGACAACTTAATTGCTCCACTTGGAGATACATCTTCAATGATAAACGGTCCGTTTTCCTTTTAAAAAAAACTTGGGAATGTGTTACTTAAGGGAATAGACTAAAACTAAGTCCCCTTTCTTGAATATTTTTGTAATTAGATGGGAATCAAAAAACTCTTTTTGTTTCCGCTTTTGTGCATAGATGTGAGCTACAACAGTTATCCTTTGCTCATCTAGCTTCTCTAAATCTTTGAGTCTTTCTGACAATTCATGTCCAATCCACTCAAGATTATTTGCTACTCTTAGTGTCAGTAATAGAAATTCCATTAGCAGTATGGCATCAAGACCATAAACAAGGTTAAAGGGTGTAGCATTTAAAGTTGTTTTGAATGAAACTCGATAGGCCCATAGAGCAGCATGGAGATTCATTCCTCAGTCTGTCTTTCCTGAACTAACCATTTTAGTCAATACCGAGCTAAGAATCCTATTCATATTCTCAGCTTGTCTGTTTGCTTGTGGGTGATAGGAGGCTAACATGTTATGGATGACCATAAATTCATTAAGAAATTACGCGATGATCTCATTGAGGAAATGAGTTCCCCGATCACTGACAATTTCTTTTAGCAGTCCATATCTTGTGAACACATACTCGTATAAGAATGAGGTAATGGTTCTAGCATCATTCTTCTGAGTTTCTTTAGCCTCGGCCCACTTAGTCAAATAATCCATAGCTACAATAATATATTGAGCTTAGGTTCTATAAGCAAGTCGTTGTATTGGCCCAACAAAGTCTATACCCCATTTTGCGAAATCTCTAGCCTCCATCATTGGTCTTAAGGGAATGCTCTCCACATGTGTTGACATTTTTGCTCGTTGACAAGCATCACACCTCTTAACATATTCCTTGGCATCTGTAAAGAGTATTGTCCACCATATGCCTGCCATTAAGATTGCTCTGTGGTGGTCTCACTAGAAAAGTGACCTCCAGCTAATCCGACATGTGATTGTTCTATAATTGGAATATATTCATCTTCCTTGCACAAAGATGCAAATGTTGATCCTTACCTCTATGATACAATTGGTTTTCAATAAGAGCATAGTCTCTAGATTTAGTTTCAATTGCTCTTTGACGGCGTTTACTCATATCCTCAAGAAATGTTCGGCTTGATAAGTAAGTAACTAGATAGCTACTCCACTTAGGAACAAGTGACATTTGAAACAATGTTACGTGAGGTGTGGGTGTTTGTTCTTGACATTGAGGACAATCCTTTACAAAAGAGCGAACATCACTCCTCATAGTCCGCCAGTTTCAAAATTCCTCACATAGTTTGGTCTTCCGCAAAGTGAAGTCCTATCATGGTAATATGTGCTTGACCTAGGTACTGGTTTTTCTCTCCATGATTAATACATAAGAGCAATATTCCATCTCGGTTTCTTTTGTATAGCCTACCAGCTAGTAATTGATACATAGCCAATTGCTCGATTAATCCGATTGTAAGAGGAAGTGGTATTTGTGAATCCACTTGAGATATGGTCATCAATGATACCATATTTTCCAACCATCGAGGTATCATTTCCACGAAGAACAAATAGGCATCCGGTAGCTCATTATCTACCGCTTTAGGAGGTTCTCCTGAAACAATCCTAGACAAATGATCTCCTCTTTGATGACTAGTGCCCTTTTTTACAATACACTGAAATCAAATTCCAGAAGAATGATGAACCATCTCACTATTCTTCCTGTGGTGCATGGCTTGTTGACCAAGTACAACAAATCTTGGTGGTCCACAAAGAACACAAACTTATTGGCTAATAGGTAATGACTATACTTTTTAATGACATAGATCATTCCTAATCCTTCCCTTTTTGTGATAGTGTAATTCTTTTCTGCCATGTTCAAATGTCGGCTAGCATAAGAGATAGGAAAATCAATTTTTCCGTCTCGTGGTTGAGCTAGAATACAACCTATGGCAAAATTGGAAGCATCTACATGTATGTGGAATATCTTACTCAAATTTGGTGCTTTCAATATTGGAGCTGAGGTGAGAGCTTGCTTAAGCTTCATGAAGGATTCTTCACATGCCTCGGTCCACTCAAACTTTATAATCAAGCTATGCATGTAAATGAACCGTTTGTAATATCCACAATGCCCCATGAAGGCTTGAACCCCCTTGACTGTTTTTGGTCTAGACAAATCAACAATGACATGAATTTTTTCAATATCAGTAGCTATGCCATTTTTATACACTATATGTCCAAGATTTTTCCTTGTCTACCCATGAATGTGCACTTTTCAGGATTTAAGCAAATCCTATAAAGTCTACATGTTTTGAATTCCTTTTTTAGATGTTCAACGTGATCAGCCCGGATTGATGAATGTACGCAAAGATCATCTATATACAATTCCATGATTTTTCTTAGATATTCTTTAAAATCTTGACTCATAAGCCTTTGAAATGTGGCCAGAGCATTAGTTAACCCAAGGGCATAACCTGATAGGCAAAAATATCCCATTCTGTTGCAAAAGCAGTTTTATGCTCATCTTTTGGGTCAACTAAAAGTTGATTGTATCCCGAAAAGCCATCTAAGAAGCTTTAAGCTTCCTTTTCTGCAACTTGTTCTAAAACATGCTCAGTGATTGGAAGAGGAAAGTTGTCTGTAATGGTAGCTACATTCAATTTTTTGAGATTAACACACACTCGTAATTTTCCATTCTTCTTGGGTAAGACCACAATTGGAGACATCCAAACTGTGTGTTCAATTTTGTAAACAAATTTGGCCTCCTTAGTTTCTCAATCTTTTCTTTGGTCTTCCTGGCAAATGTTTCATTGTATGTGTATGGCCTTTGTCTACTTGGTTTTGCTTCCTGTCTCATGAGTATGGTATGTTAACAGATTTCTGGATCAACACCCTTGAGATCCTTGTAAGACAAAGCAAAGACATCTCGATATTCTTTTAGTAAGATTAGTAAAAGTTCTTCTTCATCTTCTGTTAGGTCATTCACAATGTAGGCAGACCTAGGTCCTTCCCCTGGTTTAGCCAAGTCTATCTTTTTTTGCGTTCTCAGACCCTTTTTAGGACTCGCCCTATTTTTGTAGTTCTCTAACAGGTTGTTCTACTATGAATTTCTTGTCTTGAAGAGTATATTTTTTGTAATGGGATGGAACACTCATTACATCTTTACCATCCTCTTCTGTGGTTTCCATTTTGGTTGTATATATCTCCTTTAGATCTTTTTTCAACTCTTGGTATTTCGTTTTTCACTCAACTCGTGTCATGGTTGGCTCCTTGTCTTGTTTGTTTGGCTTTGCTTGAGTATCATTCCTTGTCTTTCTCAACATTTTCGACATTTCAAGATTTTTGTTTGAAGGATATCTGCCACAATGATTTTGTCCTTGACACAATCTTATGCATCTATCTGCATCAAGAACTGTATTCTACTTGACATTGATGGCATAGGTCTCATTTTCACGTTTCTACTGTCTCTTTTTTGTGTATACCATTTTTGTCTTCTCGATTTCTGGCTAGGAAAGTCAAAGACCTTTTCCTCCCCTCCTTTTAGAGAAGCTTAGCTCTCACATGTCCTTTTTTTGACCCCAAACCTTCTGAGGTAGCTGAGTGTTCGTCTAACTCATCTGTTGCATCATAGCAGAGGTCTGAAAAGACTTGTTGAGCTTTCATCAAGTCCCTGGTTTCCTCAATTTCATCTTCAATGTGTTCGGTTGAGATCATTTGGATGGGAATTATGTTGTAGCCATACTCATTGCAAAATTGAGTAGTCATAGACGTATTCACACATACATCCATTGTTGCTAAAATTTGGGTCCACTCAAATGGCGCAAAAAATGTTCTAGAAAGGGTTCAGGTACATAGGCTTCATCTGTGCAATCCCTTTCTAAGGATCATTCTTCTCTTTTTAAGCTTCCATTTTTGAGGCTCCGCATATCCAAATAGGAGTGTCTTTGTTTGACCACGAAGGAAGCTTAGTTTCAGCCGAAGAGACTGAATCGAACTCTTGTATGGGCATTTTTGAGACATCTCTATAAGTGTGATCTTTTAAATTAACCCTTGTTATAGATCCCACTTGATTCAAGTACAGATCGTTATTTTCCTAATCTTGGATAAGCTGTACCTCGAACATGAAAGGTCTTCCCACTAGGATTTCGTAATTGAGTTTCTTCCCAAAGTCTACTATGGCAAAAGGGTGCTGATATTCAATCCCACAGGAATTAAGTATCACTTTTTTTAGCAATCCTAAGGGTCTTTCAATATGTCCATCAACTAATTGCAATTTCATTCGAGTTTGTCTAATGGTTGGTTGTCCCCATGATTCCCATACTGCTTTCATGGCTATGGCTATGCCTGCATCGCTATCCAGTATTGCCATGGTTTCAATGTCATTATATATCATTGGAAGGGTGGTGTTTCCCTCTTCCCATTTATAATATTCTCCAACTTTGCTCATTGGAACATATGAAATCTCTTTGTTATCCATTTTGTGTTTCAATCTTTCCAAAAAAAATTCAATGAGTCCCGTTATTCCCACCTTCTCTAGGGTTTTCTGCAGATCATTTCGTAAATATGGTCTATGTTTTAACAATTCTCCCAAAGTAAGAGTGCATTGGATGGGTGTATACATGATTGAATGAATGTTGTCTACTTCTAGGGTCTGTTCTACTCTTTTTACTTGAGTGGTCATACACAACATGGATTCATCTTTGTTATCTCCCAAGTAAGAGGTAATGTTTTAAAGGTCAATGGTTTAGACATTCCTAAAGCTTCAAATCCACAATCCCCGTATAGGGATTGTACATCCACGTCCATATCAAGAGGTAGGTTGTCTAACCAAACTTCTTCTATAGGAGTTGACTTTAGAGTTAGACTCCCATCCTTGATCTCTCAAAATTTTTCCCATAAGTGTCCTGGCTAGTCCTTCTCTATGAATGTAATTTCTTCTAAGGCATCTTCGTTGCTCGGCACTAAAAGTTATGGCCTCTTTTGGTTCCAAGTGGGGTTCTACCACCAATTCAAATTTTTCTTGATTGTCTCTTACCACAACCTCCTCGATTTTGCCATACATTCGAGCTTGGGTTTTTGTTTTTTCAGCATTTCTTGCGTGATTGTTACCAAATTTTGATAAGCTTTAAGCTTATATGTTCTCATGTCTAGAGAAGGATAGTTTTTCCATTTGTTTTCCATGTCTTGCCTTGCTTTAAGTTCTGCTTGGTAGGCTTTCATGGTTGCATTAATAGGCTCAAAATTAAATTTTATGAACCAAAATCGATCCTCCATGTTTCACGGTTGTTTCTTTGATTTTGCTTCCAGGTTCTTTTATCTTTTCTTGGAATAGCTCTTTTGCTTTCTCCTTGATTTTAGCTCGTTGTTTTTGTTTTCTCATCTCATATCTTTTGCTTATGCTTCTTTTGGTCTTTTGAGACAACTTTTGTGTTCTTCAAATCATCAAAGAAGTATTTTTCTTTTTCTTAGCCTGAGCTCTAGTGATTACCTTGATTGGAACAATCGGTTCACTCTCACATGAGCTACTAGGTATCACTTGGACTACATTTAATACTGTTTTCTCCCTGTTTAAAGGATTTTTAGGAAAATATTTTGGGAAGTATCCTCCCTTTTTGCAACATTGTATGCAATAAGCTTCAACCGGCTTGAGGTTTTTGTCAGATTCTGGGCATTCATTTTTCCAATGATCATCTGCACCACAGTTGTGACAGTTTCTTGTTCTTGGCTTAATCATGGGTCTTACCATAGGAGATCTAACACCTTGAATGGCTACATAATACATTGGTGCGAGCTCTGGTGAAGCATAAGTCACTAGTTCTTCCATTGGTGGTGGATGTGAATTATACCAATCTCCTTCTACCATTATTGTAGATGGACTAGGCCAGCATAGGGTGTAACAGGCACTAGTGCTTGTTCATCTATGACTCCTTCTGAATGCATGTACTTTACAAGCACTGCATTATGTCATGGATACAAAAGTTGTTGACCCAACACGGGTTGAGGTCTTTCCATATCCATTGGTGGTCTCTGAGCTGGTGCCATGTTAGGCCGGTATCTATACGTGGGTTGTCCTTGGGGCCTCATGGGCATGTATTAAACATTCCCCTCATACTTTGGTCAGTAGTAGCACTCATTGGGCTCATGCTTGGTCCATTTACCCTCGCTTGCATACCATTTCTGTGGTCTAATTGGTTGGCCCTGTTCAGGTATCCCTTGTCCTGGTTTCACAATTGTCTTCTAAGTCAATAGCATCTAACACACACGCTTCTAGGGTTGTATGCTTCTTGCTATACAATATAGCACAAAGTTCTTTGTTTAGCTGTCCCTCTAGAAATAATGATACTAGTCTTTCTTCTGTAGGTATCTCTAGCTCTGGGCATCTGGCAATGTATTGTCTCATTGGAGTTGCACAATCCCTAACAGACTCACCATGTTTCTGTTTAAAGCTATAGATTTGAGCTACCGTATTATGTTTGATCCTCGTTTTGGAACAAGCAGCTACAAATACTTGAGCTAATGTTTTCAAGTCCATGATTCACCTTGGTGGAATGTTTTGGAACCATGTCAATGCTTTTCCTTCTAATGTCATTCCAAACCCCTCGAATTGAGTATGAAAATCGAATATGTGTTGTGCTTTTAGCACCTGCTTAAATCTTGCTAAGTGGTCATATGGATCCCCAAATCCACTATATTTTTTGACCCATTTCTGAAAATCAGGTGGTCTGACGGGTCTATTCAGTTCAACTCCCGGTCTTCTGGCAGTTGGTCCTGTTCCAAGTCCTTCAAACCAGTCAGCTCGAAAATAGTGACTCATGTAGCCCTGGACTGGCCTTAGTGTCACCCAGTTTTCTATGTGATGAGGTGGTTTCTGGTTTCTTAACATTACTCTTAGAAGATCTCTCATGGTGTTCCTCTCTTGGAATGGTTTCTGGTCCTTGTTCCAATATCCAATCCCTTATGGAATACCCTTGATATTTGGTTTGTTCAACCTCCTCAGGAGCCATCATAACAAAGTTCTTGTTATAACAATCCCTAAACAGTTGGTAGGTTTGCTGATCCCTTATCCTTGATTTTGAAGATATAGATGATCTTCATGGCCGTCAGTTGTCTTGATTTGGCATGGAAAGTCCATAGAAGATCTTTTATGTTTCTATCCTCTTAACAATAGACTCTGATTCTAGGATTATCAATACTAATCCGTTTCAAAGGCTTCAAATGTACTTGATCGTATCCCTCAAATTCTAAAGTTGGTGGTCCTTCTTTTGTGGCCATATCTAGCATTATGGTATTTACTTCTAACCCCCATCTGTCTATCATGTCAGGTTTTTTGACTTGCAAAGATTGAGTGCCATTTTGATCTATGTACATTTTTCCTTGTTTGTTTGCCCTAATTTCCTCTTCGAACTGAATACCATGGTCATCAATGCGAATAACATACTCTTCGTTAGAATCCAGGTAAACCTGAGCTCCGTGACGATTAGTCTTATAAAATGAGAGTATATGCTTATAACGCATTGTCGTTCTGGTTTTTGCGTGAGTCGAATAGGAAGAAATTTCGGACATCGAATAAACAAAAGTGTCTGAGACCTCTCGAAAAAGCGTGCAAGGAATTGCCTTGATTCATGCTTTCTTCGGTGGATACTCTACTGAAGGTTTTTCCAAATATGCCTTGATTTCCTAGTACACGACCAGATCTAAGGTTCATAAAGACTTGTGAAGCCCTGGATAGGTACTTACCTTTGGATTGACTTGTTGCCAATTTCTTCCACCTGACTGGACTGCACTGTCTGTCAAGCTACCGATTCCTCGTCTGCAACCTGATTCCTGCACAAATTTGATCAAGTTAGCTATTCTTTCACAAAAGAAGTATAATTTTTGCTAACTATTGTGATTAGTCTATGTATATCATTTCAAATTGAGCTAATTCAATCAGTAGTTGAGATTTTCAAACTCAACTTTGGCAAAAAATCAAAGGATAAATCTGCACCCAAATTTTCCCAGTGGCTTTGTATTATGCTGGTCTAACACTGTACAAATTCAAAAGTAAAACATAATGGCTCTATGTAGCAGTAGTGAATAAGCATGATTATTTACTTTTGTCATCTTTTTACACTTTTTGGCTTGGTTTGCCAAGTATACAACCGGTTAAGGTCCTTGGACAAGTTTCAACAAGTTTGGATAAAATCTGTTCAAGTTTATCAATCGTTTTGTGTCTATAGAGCCTGATTTCAAAAAATCTGGCTTAAGTCTTACTTTTGTGATCCAAATTTCACCAAAATTGATTTGTGAGGTCTACTTTCTACGCTCGACCTTGTGGTATGCTCAAATATGCAAGATTGTCAATTTTTGGAGCAGATATAAATAATCGCGATTATTTACTCCAGCTATTTTGCAAATTTTTGTCCCAACTTTGACAGAGATCTGTTAAGCACCTCAAGTTAAGGTCCCTAGATAAGTTTTGACAAATTTGGACAAGTTTTGGTCAAATGGTCATCAGTTTTCTGTCCGTAGACTACCTTTGCAAATTTGGTCACAATTTTCAATTCAAAGATCAAAATCTCACCAGACATGGTTTGTGGGCCTATTACAACATGATAAAACCAGTGGTATGCCAAATTGATCAAAAAAGTTGAAAAATGGGGCAGGTATAAATAATCACGATTATTTACAATTGGAAACTTTTTGCATCTTTTTGGTCAACTGAGCATGTACACATGTTTATCCCATCAATATAAGCCTATGAATCAAGTTTCATCAAGTTTGGACAAATTTTTTCCCAATTTACACTTAAGATTCAGAAAGTCAATACAAACTTTAGTTTTTACCAGTTTGGTGATCCAAATCTTTTGTGCCTTTATAAAAGTTGTTTGTACACATGCAATGGGTCAATGGTATGAACCTTGGTCAAATTTGAGATGAAAGTTAATAATTAGGATTACTAGCTTCAGGCTTGAAATGAACCAATTTTTGCACTTTTTTCAAGGATAGTCCTTTTATGAGTTATTTTTAAGCCTATGAATCAAGTCAAAACTTAATTTGGCCTAAAATGTCAAGAAAAAAGAAAATAATCTGAGTTTTGGCCAACTCTTGAAATTTTTACCTCAAAGTGTCCTTCAGCTTACCCGCTGGTTCATACAACTCTTAAGCTTACTCTCCATCCGGGTTGAGTGGTTTGGTGGATGGCAACATCATTCGCTCCCAAGGCATCAGATAAGCCTATGAATATGTGGCTTGGTGCAAGATGCCCACTCTCTTCCGAGTGTAGTCCTACGACTTAGGGTGAGTGGTGGATTGCTCCATTAGAGTGTGGAGTATTTGGAACACCCGAACCAATGCTTCACTTCTAGATAGATTGGCAATCTTTCCAAGGACTTTCCTCGCGAGAGACCTTAACCCATGCCACAACCTCGGCATATCCAGGCTGGCCAAACCCATCAGATAGACTTAGGGTTCACCAATTAGTAAATCCTCAAACGTTGATGGCCAGTTAGGTGATGGTTTGTAAGGTGCATGGTGGGCGGTGCAAGAGACAAGCAAGATTCACAGCTCCTCTTGGTAGTCAACCTATAAGCGGCCAGCTTCATTGGGTTCATATAGGGAATTGTTTTGATCCTCTCCAAAAAAGGGTCAAAAGGAGACTCTTTCCACTTCAACCTCGCCATCACCAACTCTTTCCCCTCCACTTGATTTGCCGATTGCACTTCCTTGCCTCCATCCCTCTCCACCACCCCTCTCTTCCTATCCCTTCCAGTTTCCCTACTCACCTCCCAGTGTAAGACCGCAGGGACTCAATCATGCAACTCTCCACCCAACCTCACCATATATAGGCTCCTAGCTTTCTTAACACTAGTCTTGTAAAAAATAGCCACTTTTGTGGATTTAAGAGACATCCATTAGAAAAAACTCAATAGATATTTAGATGTCTAAATTAAACATCCTCTCAGGAAAATATGCCCGACACATAGTATGAGCTGATAAAAAATGTTGAGAAAATAAATCAAGGGTTGAAGTTGTCTTTGCATGGCCATCTTTGAGGAATAATTTGGCAAAATGCGTATAATATTACTAAATAGACTCAATGGTAGACCACTTTTCTTTTTGAACAGACTCAAATTTCTTTGAAAAAATCCTTAATGAGTCTATCACACTTCTATGCTGCTTATATAAAAACTAAAAACATTTACTACTCGCCCAAGTTAAGTAGTATATTACAATAAAGACTCTTTTTAAAAAAGTAGAAATTTCATTTTTAGCATTTCAAACTCAAATATGACTCTTAGAGTTGTAGACACATCCTAACAAGATTCTCAAAGTTTCATGAAGTTTTTATGTCATATGCAAAAGATATGCTTAAAATACTAGAATCTAGGCATGATCTACTTTAGTGGCTCTAGCCAATTTTGTGGCCCATCACATGACTAGTGTTAATATGGCACCCCTTGACCACATGTGAGTCTTGGCCCTTGGTTTTGTCCCTTGGCCTCCTTGGATTTACCCTAGGCTTGGCATACTCACCCCTTGGAGAATCATTTTCGCCCTCAAAAAAAAAAGTGGTGATATCTTTATAGGAACACTAATGTTTTCTATAATGGTATCCTTCATGAATCCAGTTGTCCATTTGATTGGAACATGGTTTAGTAAGAGGTTCATTGAAATCAAGAAGAGTATCTTGATTTTTCACATTGTTGTCCCTTTGCAAGCGTCTTGCATAACCGGCCCATATTCGCCAAGTTTTTGTATAAACTTCATTTAGAACTCACTTGAGTGCGGTAAACAAGTTATCGCAAAAAAGATGTACCCAAAAAAGTACCTCTTTTATCTTTCCATGAAAGTAAGTGGTTGACGTATCTCATCAGCAAAATATAAGTCCTTGACTTGTTATCAATCTGCATCAATAAACAACCCCACCGTAACTATCGATCAAGGTTGAGAGCCTGATGTAATCATGAAGAGACTAAACTTAGCCTTGCAACATACTTTGCCTCATGGTAAGGAAACTCCGGCTACAGAGATAACCCTTCCAATTGGATTGATTGGTGCTAGCGTATGCACTTAACATATCTTTAACACTTTGTAAATTGCACATAGAATTCCAAAACACTTTAGAAGTTATGAATGTCAAGAATGTGCATGCCGCTCCAAATCAGCCTTTGCTAAACACTAGGGCCCATAACACCTAATGTGTATGCATTCAGAAAAAAAAATCCGTAAACCGTTGGACCATAATAGAGTGTGAAAAAATAGTCACATCTAAGTACCAACCATGAAACATTTCATTACATAGCATAGCCGTGTAATAAGTGTAAACAACTACCGGTCGATGTTGTTTACATTACTTGTAACATCAACAAGTGTGTACTTAGTACCCGGAAATTTTGGCCACCAAAATTGTTTTTGGTATTGTGTGCTCAAAATGGTCAACCAAATGGATGTGACGAGCACCTAGGGACTCTGTCACAACACCTCATTAAGAAACACGCACCAGTGTCAGTCCCAAAGACTCAGATTCTCCACATGTGGAATATGTCTTAGAAAACAATGTCAAAAAAGAGACATCTAGCAAGTATGAGATGTACTTGTGTGTGGAGGTAATTGCAAACACTTAGTGACATGAGTGAGAGGGACCCTCATATACTTAGCATAAGTCTATTTTTAAAATTCTATTTGCATTTTTGAAGTTTGTGTGTTCTATTGAAGTCCAATTGCATTAGTTTACTTTGTTTGTCAAAGTCCTGTTGCGGCTAACACTAAATGGCTAGCCCTAAGCGTGTAGCATTCAACGGCCTAAATATGGAGTAGTCCTTCCTAAGCGGTAGGCGACTAAATATATCAGCGGTTACTTATAAGCGGTAAGCCCTAAGAAACTGTTTGAATACATCTGATTACACCTACATGACTAGCCCTAAGTCGCTAAGTGACTAAATAACCAAACTAGACGAGCCGCGTGTAGGAGTAAGCGGGCTCTGCTAAACAATTCAATATGTAAGTAGCTACACACTCTAATTAAGCAACTAACCTTCACCAATCTAAATGCGGACCAGTCCTAAACAATGAAACCATGTATTACTTAAACGGTTAGTGCTAAAGGATTAAAACTAATTAAGCGAATAGCCTACAATAAGTCAGAATTATAAAAAACAAATTATTTTTTTGATTTTGAAATTTATTTACACAAAAAAAACTAATTATAAAATAGCATAAAACAAAATAAATCCTTCTTTTAATGATAAAATGTAGTTATCTTTCTTAGCTAATGATGATTTTTAATTAATATTACTTATAAAATAACATTTTATTTTATTTTCAATTGAACATTGTGTATACATTGTATATAGTGTGTTTATATTGTTTAGTGTGCATTTTTATTTACTTGCACGTATGTTTATGTGAATGTGTGTGTGTATGTGTGTATGTAACAAGAAAGAATGTTGGAGCACTCACATGCGGCCTATTTGAGCCAAAAACAGTTGGAAAAATGTCTTCAAACCTGCACACACACACACACACACACACACACACACACACACGCACACACACTATGTTACACTCACAAACACAAAAGTGCACAAATCTGCAAAAAAACATGAAAAGAAGCTTACCTTGTTGATGGGAAGTAGCGTACGAGTGAAAATTTTACCTCCGACAAGTCGTGAGGCAGTAGATTTGAAGTAAGTGAGGAGGAGGAGAGCAAGAGAAGAAAAGAAGAAAGGAGAAAAATGCGCAAGAAAAACCCGCTGTTCTATTTTTGCAAAATTCACTGGTACATGTGCCGGTTTTTGTGCTAGTATGGGCGTCTGTATACACGTCGATATATGCATCGATGTACGCACCGGTATACGCATCAAAAATTTGAAAATTATTTTAAAAAAAAACTTGATCTCCCTCCAAATTTACCTACACATATACTGACGCCTGCCATTGAGGCTGGTAATCTGACGAGAGAATTTAAGCAATCTCTTGAACTGCATGTTGAGGTATTTTTCATTGACTAGGATCAAGGGCAATGGAAAAAAGGTTTATGAAATCGGCCATATGCGGATACAAGGTCACATTTTAAGTATGGAAAGGTCAAGTTGTGATGTATCCATGCCAATATATATCATGCAAGGCACGAAAAATATTGTCTTAAACTAGGAGGACATCATGGTAGCCAAGGACATATCTATCTATTTCTTGCACTTGCATGCATGGTGTGCACATAAGGTGGAATTAATTCCACTCAATAATTGTTTATTATTCCATTATAGTAGCAGATTCTCTATCAAGGAAATCATTATACATGTTCTTGTCATGGTGGAATCAGCTTGACGTGGTCTCTGCATGCACTAAATTTCATGACTCTTTACGATTACAAGTAAGATCTTGTCTATTTCCAATAATTTTAATTGATGATCCTTGTCTTGATGTTGTTGTTGGGTCCACCCATAGCTATAACCTTTTACTCAATAATAGCTGAGGCTAGTATATTTGCTTGTGCTCATTGCATATGACTACAATAGCGGCGAACATTATATACCAATGCTTCACATGTTTCCTTGGCAATCCATCTCATGACCCTTAGGCAACGTTACTTTAGAGAACACGTTCTTTACACTATGAATGCCAGAATGTTATGTCTTGAAACACGCTCATTGTAGGATATGCTCAGCATGGTTGTGGCAAGAAATCTCTCCACTATTTTCACCATATGCAAAGGGAGGACCCTCTTGAAAGACCATGTTAATACCTTGGTCGATGTGTGTCAGTGTGTACTATAGTTGAGCCATGTGTACAAGATTTTGATATAGTTCTCAATTAGTCTTAGCTTAGCTTAGGATCTATCCTTGTACTTTGTGAGCCGCTAGCAGAATGTGCATGTTCAGGCGGGTCATAGTTGCATACCCTCTCTTGCATAATACTATCAATTTAGCATATAGGCATAGGAATATTCCTTTATACCTTGAAGCAACATGCCAAGAAACTTAAAAAGCGAGGGATGGGACCCTTTGTGATTAGTGAACTATCACAAAGTGGAGCTGTCAAGCTTGCTACATTAGCAGGTGAAGAAATGCCAAATTGGATTAGTGGCTGTCAATTAAAGAAATATCATTTACCACTAACACACGATATGCTTCAACAAATCCATCAAGAAAAACAATGGATGAAGGAGAAAGAGAGGGTACCGGAAGAAGCCCAAGCAAAAGCAAAAGAGCGCATTGCAAAAAGACGGCTTCTACAACAACAACAACAATGTAGATCACCGTTGCAAATCAATGCCATTCGACTGACGAATTTTGATGAAGACGCAGTGGAGCCAATAATTGCAGTCAAAGTGGGTAGCAATCAAGTTGAATCGATGGCATTGCTTGATTCTGGAGCTCAAGAAAATCTAATCTCTTACAGATTATACAAACAGCTCAAGCCCACAGGTCAACTACATCCTACTCCACAAGTGCTGGAAAGTAGTACATCACATTTGCTAAAAACATTGGGCTGGATTATGTTGCATATACAAGTGCATCAATATATTTACCCACACAAGTTTTATGTGGTCGAGGATGAAAGCACACAACACCCCATGTTGTTGGGACAACCTTAGCAAAAAGAGTATAATGTGCAGATAGATTGGAATGCGGATGTGGTAAAAATTCAGCATGCACAAGAACAACAGGTGGTAGCCTTTGCTCAGCAACCCCGCAAGAACCAGATGGCAGCAACACAATCACTTGATAAAGAACCAAAAGGATGGGTGCCACCAAAGAACAACATGGCAAAAAAACAGGGAACTGCCAACCATGTTCACTACAAACATAAAACAACACCTACCAAAGTGCAAAGATCAAGATTAGCAACACAAGAAAAACAAGTATGGGTGCGGAAGGATAGAGATGACATGGAAGACAAACGAGAATACAACAAAAGAAGTCAACAGAAGCATACCGTTCAGCCAAAAACCAAGGGAATAAAACAGATATGATCCCAAAGAGAATGTTCAGTAACAATTTAAATGCGACTCGCATTTGGATCCCGAAACCAAAGCAACAGGAACTCCCTTCAGTACAAGGACCATCGGAAGGCAGACACACACTACATATGAAACCGGCAAACCGATCTATGTGGGTGCCAATCAGCAGCAAAACAATGACAACCGTGGAAGTAGCAATAAACCTACAAAAACCTCCAAAGCAAAGCTAAAAATGGAAAGTGAAGGAGACAAAGTCTATGTCCAATTTCACCATGAAAATTCTCTCCAAGGAGACGACTACGGCCATATCGACAATAACGGCAAACCAAGCGACTTTTGCAAGAAAGACGATCAAACAGAGAGCGGTAGAGTTACAAATTTTACTTGCAAAGAAAATCTTCCGCCCAAATCAACAACAAACAGGAAACCTCGATGGCGAATGCCAATAAGCATCTTGCTTATTACCTCCTCTTGCACAGCATTAATTTTTCCATGCATTGACCGAGTATGCATCATATAGGGCCACATTACACGGCCAAGCATTAGCACAATTTTTAACCCATGCACGGAACATACAACCAGGCGATACCTTGTCGTCTGTGAGGACTCCAGCTAGGAGGGGGGAGGCATTCTCAAATGCGGACCCAATGGAAAAAAGAGAAAAAAAGGGCATGTTTTTCGACTATTTTAGAGGATTGTTGTTTGATTGTGAAATTTTATGGACTAACCTAAGTTCATATGCCCTTAGACAACATTAATATACAAGTATATGGGGCCAAAACGCCAAATCAAGCCTGTAGGTGTGTGTATATAAGTAAAAATAGCCAATTTTTGGGCAAATTACTGAAAAAACGGAGAAATCCGGCCATAAAAATTACATGTGAGTGTATATAGTGTTTTGTGGTGATGTTTTTGATTTATTACTATTTTTGGAGATTTTTTGGGTTTAATTTGCTATTTTCCTTTTAATTTTACTAATTTTTGGCAAAAAAACTTCAAAAATACAAAAAGCAGGTGAAAAACGATCGTAATGAAAAACAAAAAATATGGGGATGATCAATGACTATATGAAAACCTATGGTACAATTGGGATGCAATTATGTGAATAAAGCGGAAAGCGTGTTTTGGCCAGATTTTGACCGAAACGTCAAATTTCTCGTAAACTGGGCAAATGGAATCCAAATCAAGTATTTTTTGAGCCTAAACCGCATCTCGCAAGAAGTTGGGAGAACATGTCAAATTTCATGGAAAGTGGTTCGGGGACCCCCATTATAAGAAATTTTCACTTCATTTTAAGCTCATTTCTACTATTGACTTTGGAGAGAGAGCTCCTGCCACCTAGAGCGAACGGGACTTCTAGCAGCTTGTACGATGCGCATGACCACCTGACAGGCTCCAGACATGAGAGGTAGGCTCACCACCTTGAGCTTTTCGCGCATGTTTGTTGATTTGTTGCAAAAACTAGCGTAGGGTTCACATGAGAAGAGGGCAGTAGAGACCTACAGGTAGAAGTGACCACCTAACGGCTAACCCAAAAGCAATGAGGCTTCATTGGAAGCTTACCCTAGCATAGGAGACGACTTTTGGATGCCCAAAGGTAGTAGAAAACCATCGAGAGAAACCCTAATTCCTAGAGCCCCACAAGAGGCCACCAAACGGGAAATCGACGGAAAGGAGTCCAAATGCTAGCAAAACTCATGGGTAGGAGCATCTTGGCATGCTCGACAATTCTATATAGCTCACATGGCCATAACGTGACCCGAAGCGGCACTAAACTTCAGAAACGGCATCAGATACACAAAGCGTCAAATAGCTCTTGCGGCCAAACCGCATGTCCGTTTGCCACCAAACTTCACGAGCGGCTTTCCTAGACCATCAACAACCAAGTCCTATGGTGGTAGACCACAAGTCATCGAAGATATGAAAACGCAACTGTTGGGTTTCCAAGCCCGTGGGAATTACCCGTTGAAGCATGCAGATGAAGCTTCAGTTACTTTTTAGTTTGCATGCCAAGTATTGCTACATATTGTAAGGTTTACAAAGGAAATAACCAACAAAAAGCATAGCGTTATTTTTCTTGGTGTCTCTCTCTCTCTCTCTCTCTCTCTCTCTCTCTCTCTCTCTCTCTCTCTCTCTCTCTCTCTCTCTCTCTCTCTCTCTCTCTCGCCTTCTTCTACACCTCCATCTGCACCGCCATGGTTACATAGCTCCAGTTTTCCCAACAACTGGTATCAGAGCTGGGGATTCTCATGGGAGGAATTACTGCGGATTCTCATGGTGGGAATTGCTGCTTGCAAAAGAAATTTGGCCATCGTTGACCTGCTTGGATTTCGAGCATGACCGCCAGGAGCAGGTTCGCCTAGACCTGCTGGTGACATCTCAACACTACAACCCCTGCCAAATCGGCCTCTATAGGCTCTGCACAAGTAACCCGCCATCGCGCGTGCTGTTCAGCTGCAACAGAGATCGTTTTTTTTTCATTGTGTGTTCACACTATTTAATAATAGTGGCCAACCTCCTAAGCAAGTGGGCAGTCACACCCCACGGTTCGCGGTGCTCGGTACTCAATTTGCAGCATATCAAACCCAGACTACTAACAAGTTTTTCAAAACACCGTCTTCAATAAAGTAGTTGGCGAAGGTGTGGCAAACAGTCGGCCCGTTCAAAAGAATCTTGTGAGGCTTTCATGGCTTGGAAATGGTTACCGTATCTGACAAAAGGTATTCACTTGGTGTGCTAGAGAATTGTTACTTGGATTTTGTACTGCAAATTGATAAGTTTAGCAAGATTCTCCAAAGGTATAATAGCCAACAACGATACCCGTTATTACACTTTGTGAAGTTTCAAATATGGCATCAAAAGTCAAAAAATTTAATGGATCTGGTTTCCATACCTGGAAAATGAAAGTCAAAGGTTATCTGATGCGGAAAAATCTTTGGAATGTGGTCAAGCCTCTCGCAGCCGACGAATCTGGCACATCCACTGCAGTTACAAGGGCACTATCTACTGAGCTATAGAGGAAAGACGAACAAGCTTTTGGTATTATCCTAACCTCCTTAGAAGATGATTTTATTCATTATTTGGACGATGTCAATTCTTCAAGTGCTGCTTGGATAGAGTTAGAGAAGCTTTTTGGTGCCAAAGCTAAGTATTCAAAAATGAGTTTAAAAATGGAATTATATTCCATCCACATGCGTGAAGATGAAAATATTGCAGCTTTAGCCAATAGACTGAAGAGTATTAGAACTCAACTTGCTTATGTCGAAGCTTCAGTACCAGAAGAAGATCTCATACCCATTTTGTTAAAAAGTTTGACTGACAAATTTCATCAGATTGTTACTGTTTTAAAAGAGAAAGATCCGCTGCCCTCCTGGGATGGTATCATCAATTCATTGCAGGAAGAAGAACGCAGGGTACCTAGTACCAATTCTACTATTATTCCCAGGGCATATACAGTCTCGAATGCCGTGTCACCCACCCGTTCTTTTGATACTTCCAGTGCATATGCAGTCACTAAATGTGCTGCTACAACAGCTTCATCTTGACCATTCAATGGAACCAGAACTTGTGCCATTTGTGGGCGCAACAATCATCAGACGAAAGACTGTTTCAAGAAGAATCCTTGTGTTCACTGTGGAAAAACCAATCATCCGTCAAATAAGTGCTTTCAAAAGGGTAAAACTCAAATTCATGTGGTTGAGGGAGACACTGAATCTCCAATATATTTTGTTGATGAGGAAATTTATTAGATCAACTCTTTTTCTGTTGTTTAGTCAAAATAAATTGTACGGGCTATAGACACTGCCACCCATGAGTGGTAAGACCTCCCAATTTATCATTTTTTTCTCAATTACCATTTTGTCCGCTTCTCATGACGTTACTGGGTACACCTTAAACCCAAGGTTTGGCAGTGAACCAAAAACTCCACTTTTGGTAGCTAATGTTTTGACCTACACCCTATCTTTTCAAAGGGGGGTTACTATTCTAGCACCAGGTTATGGATAAACCAAAAATTCTTGGTTGTGAGAAAACCTAAAACTCACGGTTGACGAGTATACCAAAAACTCGAGCAATCATGAGTTGCTTGTCTAGTTCGGGCTTGAGGGGGGGATTGTTGGGTTTCCAAGCCCGTGGGAATTACCCGTTGAAGCATGCAGATGAAGCTTCAGTTACTTTTTAGTTTGCATGCCAAGTATTGCTACATATTGTGAGGTTTACAAAGGAAATAACCAACAAAAAGCATAGCGTTATTTTTCTTGGTGTCGAGCTCTCTGTCTCTCTCTCTCCCTTTCTCTCTCGCCTTCTACTACACCTCCATCTGCACCGCCATGGTTACATAGCTCCAATTTTACCAACAGCAACCACGGGTGCTTCCAGAGCAACAAATTGCCAAACAGAGCTCCGGTGAAGCCAAAATCAACAAAAACCATATGGCAAGGATCTCCAAGGGACCGTGAAGCTATGGAGACCAACATCAACAAATTTCATCGCCGAAAAGCACTCCAAGAGTCAGAAAACGGCTCGAAGGCTCTCAAATCCACACAGGGAGTTTCTTTCCATCAATTTGACTTTTTTTTTGAAAAAATGCTTAAAAGGGACTCAGGGGGGCTCAGGGCAGGTACCCGTAGCACTCACCATATAAATTTCATTAGGAGACATCCTACGCGTAGGATGTCTGAAGGCCAAATCTGGGCACCAAACTCAACATCTCTTATCACACACAGCTTTTGAATAGCCCGTACATGCTAGCCACCAAGTTTCATCACATTTGGACAAAAATTGACCTCATGTGCATCAGAAAACGCAAAGTCAGGGCATATAGGCAATAATGGGCCATAGACCTACCAAAAGTTGTGTAAATCAAATGAAACTTGCACAATACACTCATGAGTACATTGCCAAGCTATCTGTGTGGTCACAAGTGAAAAATGATGAAATAGACATCCTATGCATAGGATGTCTAAATGACCAAATTGGTCCCCATATGGTATTTTTCAGTTCCAGATCTCTTTTTGACACTTTCATAGGCCCATATATCAAGTTTCAAGCCATTCCCATCACATTTGGCCCCCAACACCTCCAAGATGCACGTTCCAGAAACACTACACATGCTCTTACCAACACCAATTCTTGTCCAAATCAAAATCCACGAGCACGGCCATGTTCCACATGCCAAGAGCTACCCACAGAACCAATTTCAAGCTATTTTGATGAAAAAGACATCCTACACGTAGGATGTCGCAAGTGTGATTTTGACCTTCTGTGCAAGAAATGACATCATGGGAGCCATTACCTTGGTGCAAGAAGCTCATATATCAAATTTCAGCCCATTTGAATATCATTTTCCACCTGTTGAGGACATCCTACCAATTTGTAAGCCTAAAGCTTGAATCTACTCAAGAATGCACTTTTTGATGCCCAAACCCAATTCCAATCACATAGCCATGTTACACAAGCCAAGGGCCACCAGCCTGCCAAGTTTCACCAAAAACTGATGAAATAGACATCCTACGCATAGGATGTCTAAATGATAAATTTTGGCCAGAATGATACTGTGAGCACATGAAGAGTTTCCCTAGTTCCTTTTAAGTTTTATTTTCAATTTTCAAGTCATTTGGATAGTTAAAACTTAATTTCTCAGCTGATATGGGAAAAACACTAACTTCGGACTACTGAGTGCAACAAGATCCATGGCAGCCACAAAGTCACCGGCAAAGAAGAAGAGAATGACAATAAAAAACTACTTGGAAGAAGTGGAGCCATTTGTCATCCCAGAAGAAACCCTGAAGCCAACTAGCACATGGATTCAAGATGATTTGCTAGAGTCCAATGATTTGAAGATCTACCAAGGCGTGTTCAAAGATCCTGAAGGAAATGCAGTAGAGCTACCCATGATACCACGGGAGCTCAATGAGTTTGTCATAAGAAAGATGGGAGATTACCTAGAGAAGATAGATATCCATAACTACTTTGAAGCTTTGCTAGCAGGGATTGACATCAAAAGAGTGTGGGAATTTGTGACCACTATCAAAGAAGATGGAGTGGCAAGAGTCACCGATCTGCATGGCAAGCCAAACACCATGATTGTCATCACAGAGAGGGTGGTTGCAGCCGCACTAGACATCTCCAACAAGGGAGATAGTGTGACCAAGAGAAGAGATGAAGTCAAAGTCTACTTAGAAAAGAAGAACAACTACACTTTTGAAGACATTGCAAACCCAAAAGTGGCTGTCATGAGCCAACTCTACAACTAGTACTTCCACATGTGTACAAAGAGGCCACAGAAGTACAGAATGCCGCCTGGAGCCATTGCTACCACCTTCACCTGGGCAATGCAGAAGAGCAAACCAAAGGTGATAAATTATGCTGCTTACATCCATGACAACCTGGTGAATATGGGCAACAAAAATCCCACCTACATTGTACCTGGTGAGCTGATAATAAAAGTGGTCTATGGAGCACTACATGCCAAAGGAAACTGGCCTGAACTTCCATCACAGAATGATTGGCTAAAGCTGAAAGAAGATAAAGAAGAGGAACTGCCCAAAGCACCTAGAGTAGCCACAAGGTTGAAGCGTCGATTAGAAACCGTGCTAGAAGAGCTACCAGAGTCGAAGAAGGGAAAGAAAGAAAGTTTACAAGTGTCGATCAAGGAAACCAAGTCACAAAAAGCGGTGCGGCTAGAAAGATTAATGGAAAGCTTCAGAGCCGAAAGAGCACTCAAGGGGGATTTGAACGAGCTGTGGAAGCCATCCCTTGAAGCCATGTCGGGATCGTCTTGAAGGGTGCACCGAGATCGATTTGAAGACTACATCAAAAAATTCGAGATCCTAGATGCTATGACAGAGAATATCCCTCATGTCCCTTTTACAGAAGAAGAAGTGGATGAAGTATGACGGCAGCTTCTAGAAGAGTAGGAAGGCCAAGAAAGGGAGATAAAAACCAAGGCGGACAGGGATTTCCAGAAAAAGCCAGCAACTCCACCGTCAAGCAGGGAGTCCAACCCACCGCCATCACCACCTCCTCTTAGCCCTCCACAAACCCAACAAAAGGAGGAGCTTGACAAATCTGATGAACAAGAAGACTCCAAGCAAGACAAGATCAAAGAGGAAGAGCGGAAATAAGAAGCTAAGCCCAAAGATGAGCAGCCACAGCTAGGGGAAAGAAATTCTAGCACATTCTTGATCTACTAGCTGCAGGGTACTCTAGAGAAGAGGCATCTACTGTGGCCTTTGAGTTGACAAGCACAAGGCCCAAAGAACAGATGCAGAGCCTATGGTTAGTGGAACTGAAAGAGATGGCCACAGATACAGTGGACCTACAGCCACAAACCAATGATTTAGATGTGGTGATGCAAAAGCTAAGCAAGCTCAGGGCAAAATCATTGGCCACGGAGAGTGAGATTGACACTCTCAAAACAAACGAAGTTCAGATCAAGGCTGAAATCAACTCACTACAAAGGCAGAGCCAAGAGCATATGGACAAACAAACAAAGCTGCAAGCTAGTTTGGATGCGGCATTACAAAGATGCCAGGAGATGGAACGAGAAAATCAGGCAGTAGAAAACAAGATTCAAAGAGCTGAAGAAGAATATAAGAAAATCAGTAAGTCATTGACAAATGCATAGAGAGAAAGGGACAACCTAACCCTACAACTTGCTAAAGAATCCAAAGAAGTGGAAGCCCTGAGCAATGGCAAAGAAAGGGTAGAGATTGAGCATGAGGCAAGCCAAGATGAGGTAATAGCACTGAAAGATCAGATTAAAGTCAAAGATCAAACCATCCAAAGGTTGCGGGCATCTCCTTCTAGAGTCAGAGATACTAGCTCGACTGGCACCACTTCAGAGAATGAGCTTTATGAAGAACAAATGAAGGAGCTCCAAAAGGAGTTGACATTAGAGAAAAGGCAAAGGCTTATGCTGGCCAAAGGGTCTATGGTAATGCAAAAATACCTAGAAGAAGAAAATCAGACGATGGAGAATGAGCTAGAAGCCATCAAGAGAAAGCTCGAGGAGGCGGAAAAGATAAATGCAGATCTAAACGACCTCCTAGTAAACATGGGAGAGCAAGCTAAAGAGGAGAAGAAGACACATCAGAAGCAAATAGAAGAGCTGAGAGGCCAACAGCAAACGGCAGAGCAGCAATTTAGCACCCGGCCAACAGCCATGGAGGGAATTGACATAGAAAATGTGTCACGTCCCGTGGACACCAATTTGAAAGAGGACATCCTGGTAGGACCCTCACAAGAGCCACAAGATCTGACACAAGAAGAAGAAGAGAAGTTGCAAAAGGCCATAGAAGCGGCAGTCAAAGACACAGCCAGAGAAGCATTGGAGTGGGAGCAGAGAGTGTTTAAGTCGATGACTATTCAGAAGATAGATGCCAGTAACCTTCGGCTTGAATGGCTACAGTCCTCTCTCCCATATCCTCTGCTAAAATATGAAGCTGCCACAATGAACAAACAAATAAAAGAGGAGCCAACAGTGCCGTTGTACAAAGAAAACATCTCCAAACATGAAGGGGTCAAGCTGATAGTGGACTCTCATCCCAGGTGGAGAAAGGCATGGCTGACAAAGTATTCTCAATATCTAATTCATCTGGTAGAGGCACCTAAAGTGATCAGAGATAACCTCAGTTTTTGCCCTCTACCAAGGATGAGGACATGGAAAGCCCATGAGCTGTTGCAGAGAAGCCAACCCACTTGGCTAAATTACCCGAAGCTACTAGGCTCGAAGGCAGGCGAGAGAATAAGTGAACAATACATGGTGAAAACCCTAACGGGCACCATCTAATTGTTCACTGGTTCACCTGACCTATCTTGCATCATGATGAGAAAGATATGTAAAACACTTTTGGCAGTCTTCGAGACCTTCAAACCAAGTCAGGAAACAGACAATATCTTCTTCTTTCAAGATACATACAGATGTGCATACGATCTGTCTGGTCAGCCTTCTCACGAGGTGATACATGCATTGTACCAAAGGATTATGTTTTTGCCATCTTATCACCTATATGCCTTTGAAGAAGCCGTCTACACCAGCTTCTTCACAATCAGCATAGACATATTCGGCCCGACGCTACTAGCTCAACATGCGAGATATAAGTCACTTCTCAAGATGAGAGAAAGCCTACATTGAAGAACAAGCTCAACAACCATGTCGGGGACGGCATGAACAAGCAGGGGTGGAGTGTTAGCGGCTGGACACACCCTACGGAAAATGACTGCTCAGTGGAATATTATTTTTTGTAATTATTCATTTATTGAGAAAAACCGACATTTCACCTTTGTAAATATTGGGGCTTACAGAAGCTTCCAGATTGTATCCCATTTTTGACATTTAGATTCAGTAGATGGTAAAATTGGAACACTAGGGTTTGAGATTGTAAGGTATTTATACCACTTTTGACCTTAATGAAAAAAACCTTTGTCATTTTAAAAAATTCTGTTTGTGAGTGAGCGTATTGTGTACGAGAGACAGAGTGAGAGTTTCATCTTGACGCTATGCGTACACCGGTGGTCAGAATCAAGTGCGGAGAAGTGAAACGTGTTTCCCGCGAGGAGAGCTACACGCCAATACCTACATTGCGGGTGTACGGTCTGGTTTCGCGAACTCAACCTACGAGCTTCGTTTGGTGATTCGGTGAGCATACGTTGTCTGTTTTTGCATTTCAGCATATCCACGTGTTCGCATCGAGTAGAGCTACACATTAGGCACTTTAGTTTTTGAAAACGAGGACATGTAAATTTTGACCAGACATCCTACGCGATTTTGCACTAGGTGTTTAGGGTTGGGATTTTGGTTCATAGACCTTAGGGAGAGCGACGTCTTTTTGTGTTACTACTTCTCTCCAACTTTTGTGAATTCTTAAAATTAAAGTGCTGTGATTTCTAGTTATGGTATGCAAAGTGCAATGAACATTAATAATAAGCAAAGTAACAATTCTAAAGAGCAAAATGCTCTCAATTTTAATTCTATTGAGCAACGTGCAGCTGTTGTAAAACAAACATTACAGGAATTACAAGATTCTCCATCCTAGCATAAATCTAGTTTACTTTCTTCTTTTGCATGGCAAAATCTGACTCATTTACTCATGGAGTATATTGATGAATTCTTAAGTGATTTACTGTCGGGTTTACTCCCTACATGTGATGTGTAGCATGGCATAGATGTCCTGTCGAGCACTAAATCAGTGAGTAAACCACCTTATCATATGAGTGCTAGTGAGTCCAAGGAGGTTGAGAGTTAGTTGGATGACTACCTCACCCGTGGTTTCATTAGACCTGGCACTTTGCCTTGGGCATCACCAATTCTATTGTTAAAAATAAAAGATGGTACTGTGGTCATGCGGATGGATTATCGTGGATTAAACGCCATAACCATCAAGAACAAGTATCCTCTACCTCGAGTGGATGAGTTGTTTGATCAACTCCATGGAGCAAGATACTATACAAAGACACTACAAGAGGTACTTAATATTAGCAACGCTCGCAGTACAACGCTCAAATGTGAAAACCCATGGTGTTGCTATGCACGTTGCTAAATTATAAGTAACTTAGCGATGCTCATAGTGACGCCTATATAAATGCCGTCAGGGGTAAAACAATAACCAAGAGCATCTGAAAACTCAGATTGCGCTCAAGCGAGCGAAGGTAACGCTCTCTCTCCCTCTCTCTCTCTCTCTCTCTCTCTCTCTCCACACACACACACACACACGAGGAGAGGAAGGAGAGCTAGGTATGCTCCTTCCCTCTCCTCACTCTCATGTTCCCTTCCCCTCTTTCTCTCTCCCTCTCTCTCTCTCTCACACATACACACACACACACACATTGTGTTTTTGAGAGAGAGAGAGAGAGAGAGAGAGAGAGAGAGAGAGAGAGAGAGAGAGAGAGAGAGAGCACATGCATAAACAAAAAACACACACACACATGCATAAACAAAGAATGCACACACACATTGAGAGAGGAAAAGAGAGAGAGAGAGAGAGAGAGAAGAAGAAGAAGAAGAAGAAGAAGAAGAAGAAGAAGATAGTCTTAACATCGTAGGAAACTATCCCAAGAGACCTTAAAGATCTAGTCGACGAGGAGTTGAACTCAGGACCTGTTATTCACGAGGAAAATGGCATAACCAATCTATCACACTTGGGTGATGGAAAAGTTATACCATTTTTCTTCTTTTATTGGCGTGCACACACACCTACACACACACATACCCAAGAAGAAGAGAGTTTAATTTAACATTGTAGGAAACTAATTCAAGAGACCTTAAAGATCTAGCTGACGAGAAGTTGAACTCAAGACCTGCTATTCAAGAGGGAAATGGCATAACCAATCTACCACACTTGGGTGATAGAAAGGTTATACCATTTTTCTCTTTTTATTGGCACACACACACAAGAAGAAGAGAGTTTTAACGTCGTAGGAAACTATCCCAAAAGACGTTAAAGATTAGGTTAGATGTAGACTTATGCTAGATTAGATTTAGCTTTATTTAAGTTAAATTAGATTAGATTTAGGTTTATTTTTAGTTAGATTTACATTTGATTAGATTTAGATTTATTTACGTTAGATTTAGATTTACGTTATACTAGATTAGATTTAGGTTTATTTATGTTATTTACTTGTTATTGAAGAGGGAAATGGCATAATCAATCTACCACACTTGGGTGATAGAAAGGTTATACCATTTTCCTATTTTTATCGTTTAAGATAAGGTTAGATTTAGATTTACGTTAGATTAGATTTAGGTTTATTTAAGTTAGATTAGATTAGATTAGATTTAGGTTTATTTTGAGTACACCAAAGGATTATACTTCCTATGAGTTTGAGAGTGGCCGGTGTCCCGGCCACTGCGTCGGAGATGCTTAGGAGTGACCCGAACACTACATCGGGGTCACCTAGAGGCATGGATGATGAGCATTTATCGTACAGGGTTCCTATAGTTCACGGGAGGGACATGCAAAAGTGATACACCTACCTCATCCATCGTATGTCCGATGAGACCATTATGACCCCTGAGGGGAAGCAAGTGATGGGCCGCATACAATAGTTGTGTAAACAGGTTTTTTGACACACTGTAGTTTTTCATGGTCTCTTGGAGGGATCAGGATAAAGCCTCTAAGGATTATCTTATTGCGACGCTGCATCGGGGATAATCCCGTCTTGATGCAAACTCTTGCTACGTCACTTTGCTGCCACCACCTGTCTGGATTGGTCGTCCTCTCCTCCCTGATACCAGAGACGATGCTTTGATGAGGAGACTCGTGCGCAACTACATGAAGCATCGAAGGTCAGATGCACAGATGCCAGACCTCAGTGGCATGAAAGAGAGGAGTGGAGGGGTATCAAGGAGGAGAGGACAACCAATCCAGATAGGTGGTGGCAGCAAAGTGACGCAGCAAGAGTTTGCATTAAGATGGGATTATCCCATCACCCGGGGAGTGGCGGCTAGGCCAGCTTAGAGGAGGATTTTGTCCCATCACCTGGGTCATGGATCGACGGGGTGGAGAGGTGAGAGTATTAAAATCTTGCATTGAAGTATTTGTTTATGTGAGGCCCATTCACATCTACACAGCTAGTAGCCCCATTGGTATGTCTTTTACCCTTCAATGGAGTGAATCACCACATGTTCAATTAGGTTAGATTTAAGATAAGATTTTGGATTGAGTTTTTATATTAGAGTCTACCTTCGAGATTACGGTAAAAAAATTAGAGTTAGACGAACGTTGAAAAGATCTATTGTGAAAAGATGTTAAGATGCTGTGAAATGCTACAGCTAGAGAAGAGGCAAAGGGGTTTTGTCCACTACATGCACTATCATGTAGACGTGGGTGTGTAGATTTCTTGTACCAACAAATATAGGCATTGACCAATAAAGACGAGATTATAACCCAGTGGTTCTGATCTTCGTGCACCTCTAGACCGAGGTGTGCGGGGATCGGACATGACTAGAGAATGTGAGGTAGTTTACAGTGTGAACAAAGAGAGAGAGAGAGAGAGAGAGAGAGAGAGAGAGAGAGAGAGAGAGACAAATAATGTCAATAGAAGATTAATTTTTTTGTCCAGGTTATAAGATTTTTACCCTCATTATGAGTAGTGACGAGGATGTGGGGTCGTCCAACCAAAACACCTATCTCTCAACGAGGATCTTATGTCCTTGTAATCAATACAAGCATGCTATGCGACGGACAAGACGCATTTCTTTGTATCACGTTCCCGAATTTGGCGAGTTCGATCCATCTATTATAGATCGAGTTGTTGCCAATTATAACTTGTCGGACTCTGACGCTGGCCAACAAGCAGCAATCTTGCAACCCAATAGACATGTTCGCAGGCGCTTTGGTCAAGCAGCATATGTGAGGCCACAAGATGTAGCCTCTGACAGGTCAAGGGGTGATCATGCATACCACATTCCCAACGAGGAAATGTTTGAGCCGGAGATTGATGAAATGATCGAGATGATCATGGATTCAGAAAGGCTTATCTATGATGATATGAAAAGTGAATCCGATACGCCATTGTATAATGGAGCACATGTGTCTAGATTGAAAGCTCTCCTGGTTCTTCTCAACATGCAGGCAAAGTTTGGATGGAGTGAAACTAACGTCACAGCGCTTTTCAGGTGATCTATTACAATTAGTTTACTTTAATAAAACTCTAAATGTATATTGATCTGATAGATTTTTAAACAATTGTACCGTATTTTTATGCACAGATTGCTCAAAGAGCACATACTACCAGCTGATAATGTGATGCCAGATTCTCGAGAGGAAGCAAGAAAGATTTTACAAAACTTGGGGATGAATTACAATTTGATCTACGCTTGTCCTAATGAGTGCATTCTATTCAGAGGGGAATACATAGACATGGAGAAGTGTCCGAAATGTGATTCCGAGGGATATCGAGTAGATCTCCATGGAAAAAACATTCCGCAAAAGGTTTTGCAACATTTTTCTCTGCTTTCTCGCATCAAGCATTTCTTCGAACGTAAGTCCATGGCCGCCCTAGCATCATGGCATGAGGAGAATACACCTTCGGACGGTGTGCTACGGATTCCTGCAGATTGCGTAGCGTGGAAACATATAGATGGAACATGGTTGGATTTTGCCAGGGAAGCTTGAAATTTGCGCTTAGGCCTGGCTATGGATGGCATAAATCTATTTGGTCAAAGATCAACATCTTACAGTGTATGGCCCGTTGTCATTGTCAACTAAAACATTCCCCCGTGGTTGACTACGAAGAAGGGGCACCTATGGCTAAGCTTGATTGTGCCGGGGTGATATAAAGTGAAGAATATGGATGTGTATCTTCGTCCACTATTGGAAGAGCTACAACAATTGTGGATTGGAATAGAACTGGTGGATATGAGCCGACACACAGGTCGACGGAATGCTTTGATCAGAGGCATTCTAATATCGACCATGCATGACTATCCTGGACTAACAGAATGCTCAGGTGATTTACACTCCTTACTCAAACACTGTAAATCTTGGTTTTTCTCAAGCTAATCTATTATCATGTGTATACATGTAGGGCTTCAAACAAGCGGATACAGATCATGTGTCACATGTGGACCTAGACTGAATGCATGTAGGGCGCCCTCATTGAAGAAGAAAATCTACGAAGGTCATCAAGCGTATCTCCCAGAGAATCATGTGTTATGCGATGGCTTTTTGGGAAGAGAGCCACCAAGGATGTCTACATAAGCATGTTTAGAGCAGAAGGAGATGTGTAATGATGGATTGCCCCCACAGATGAAGAGACTATCTCTATGGTATGAGTTACCATACTGGACCCAACTCATGATCAATCACTTGCTCGATCCAATGCACATATTCAAGAATGTGGGTAATCTACTATGGGACCATCTAACCGGCAAGAAAGATACTTTGGGAGCCAGGGTTGACCTTAGAAATGTGGATGGTATGGAGCAATATTGGCCGCAAATAGCGTCTGATGGATTGATAAAACTCCCTAAAGCACCATGGATTTTCACAGGAGCCCAAGAATGCAAAGTAAAAGAGACCATTTGATCTTTGCGGACCCCCACTGGTGTAATGGACTCACGCCGAACGTGTTTTACTAAAGAAGGAAAGCTTACCGGTTTGAAGTCACACGACTGGCATAAAATGTGTCAGGTATGTTCATAGTGGAATATATCATAGTAAATATCTTCTTAAAGGAGTTGTTGCACATCTTTTCTCAACATGGAAGACTATCATGCCTATGTGTACCACGTCTGAGAGATATAGTTGGCCATGGACGTGAAGTAGATGTGTAGTGCCATTTCCATCGAATGAGCCCATAAAACTAGATATATATATATAGATATATATATACACACACACACACACACACACACACACACACACATTAATAATAATATGTTATATTTTATCTTAAATATAGTTACTTTGAGGAAAAAATATTTGGAGCATCTTTATAGGCTTTTAGATTACTCACAAAAAATAAGCCAAAAAATAGCAAGAGAGAGAACAAAAATAAATAAGAAACGAGAAGTCACAAAAGCAACTAAACAAATTAAGGCAAAAACTTTGAGTAGAAAAAATGTAAATTAGAAGATCATATGTTAAATCTTCACGAGATATAGAACATATTGGTATGTTGTATATTAATCCCTATGCAAAATGTTTCAATGCATTCGGAGAACATTTGAATCAAAACGCTAACAGTGATGTCAAGTTAGTAGTATATGAGTCCACCAAAGTAGAAAAGCAATATGGAGTACCTTCACGAATTGAAGTTGCAGCTATAATTCCAAGACATGGAGATGATGAGCATATTGGACATCGCAATATTCAACTTTTGAATATTAATGACAGTATTAAGAGAATCACAAATCTAAGAATCTCTTATATTCCATTTACCTATGTTTTGTTTTTTCCTCAAGGAGAATAAGGTTGGCATTTGAATATGGCAAAGAATATTCAAGATACCTCCAAACACAAGAAGAAGAAAAAAATAGTTTACTACTCAAAGAGAGTGTTATGCTTACAGGTTGCAAATAAGAGAAGACACAAAGGCATGTCTGTTAAGAGCATTGAATAATCTGGACTATTTTGGTTAAGAAATAATCAACCAAATCTAAGAAGTGAAGTATATCAAGGACTTTCGGATATGGTGAGTACAATGGATACTTCAATAATAAAAATTAATGGAAACACTATAGGAAGAATAATAATTTTGCCATAAAAAATTCAATGTGGACCACATTTTATGCATCAACTCTATCAAGATGCAATGGTGATTGTTACATCCAATGGTAACCCAAATTTGCTTATAACATTCACATGTAATCCAAAAAGGAAGTAAATTCAAGATTCTTTTCTTCCAAATGAGAAACCTAATGATCAACCACACTTAACTACAAGAGTTTTTCACAAAAAGCACAATGAATTAATGGCTTATTTGATAAAGCAACAGATTTTTGGCAAAGTCAAGGGTCATGTCTTTGTGATCAAATTTCAAAAGAGAGGTTTACCCCAATCTCATATTCTTCTAATCTTGGCAAAGAAAAGCAAACCAGGCAATATTGAACGCTATGACAAATTGGTTTGTGTTGAGATTCTAGATAAAGAAAAATTTCATGAGCTTTATAATATTGTTTGTCGATGCAATATACTTGGTCATTTAGACTAAGAATTGGGAGGTAGATGCACCACTCGGCCATTATAACCAGGGCTTGAAATGTGAGTCCAATTTTTTGTGTCTCCTAGATCTACCACCTTGCACTTTTAAATAAAGTGCGTGAAATATGTAATGGAAATCGCCTATGTACTTTGAGAGTAATGGAATTAAGAAACTTAGAAAAATAATTTTTGTGAGATTACTTTGAGAGCATAGAGTGTGAACTTAATTGATGGTAGCAACATAAACATAGTATTTAACTAACTTGGAATGAACAATACTTTTGCAAGAGATAGAGTTTAGAGAACATGGCTACAGTTGAGGACCGGATTTATGTGGAGCCGGTCCCCCCTCCAATAGGAATTTGAATTATAGAAAGTCCCATCAAGAGAGACTTGGTACAATACAATCTTTGCGTTCCTTGTGACCTAGGTGATGCAATGAAGATGGAAAGCTTCATGCATCACGAGCATAACATAAAATTTGTAGATGCATTAACTATCCCAAGCCTCACTCCCAAGGCCTCAAACACCTTCGAAGGTGGAGAGAGCTAGCGGGGAATGAGGGTACGGAAGAGGAAGAAGAAACATTCCATAGGAGAAAGAAATAGTTCCCCACTTATGAAGCATGGCTCTTGGTTGGATTTGCATTCCCTAGCCAAAAGTGTTTGTGTAGTCTCTCAACTTCTCTACTAGCTTGGAGAAGTAGATGGACATCTTGCACTTTGCACTTCACACAATGAGAGTGAGTGTGGGATAGTATACCCCTCATGAAGCTTCTCTTCTTGCTTTGGGCGACCCCCCCTTGTAGATCATGCTCTAAGTTCATTGGACCCCTGCAAGCCTGGCCAATCACATGCAGATGCATAAAAAGCAACAAGGGTAGTCTTGGGACAAGTGTCCCACTTTTCCCTTTGAAAGAGAGGACTTGATAAAGGCAAAAAAATATATTTAAACTAACTAATTTATCATTCGACCCCTTGGGAGACCAACCAATAGGTTTTAGGCACACCATAAGGGCAACATGAGGAGGATCTTGAAAAGTGTCCTATTTGCTTTCTTTGTACCAAGCTTGCCTCGTGTGAGGGTGTGTGTGTTCTCTCTCTAGCCCCTTCTTGTAGGACTCGCCCCCTCCTTGTAGGGATCTTTGTTGACTTTGTGGAACACCTTACCCTAAAGCACCTTAGTCAGCAAGCATGAAAAAGCACCTCAAGGTTGGGTAGTGTTCCCACAAGCATTGCAAGCTCCCTAGTTTGCAAGCATGACAAGCACCGCAAGCACCTTAGTCATCAAGCGCGACAAGCACCTTAAGCTTGGACCGGGTTCCCACCTCAATATCAACCCTAGTCCGCAAGCACGACAAGCACCTCAAGAACCTTAGTCATCAAGCACAACAAACACCTTAATCTTGGGTTGGTTTCCCACCTCAAGATCAACCCTAGATTACCTAAGGTCAAAGGGCTTTTAACACTAACCTTTGCAGGTCTTTAATGAAGCTAACCCTAAGGTCTTAGCATCTTGCATGAAAAATGATAAATGCATTCTTCATTATCCAAGAAATGTTTTTGAAACCACTACATTGGAATTTATACAACTGTATTTTGAAATGACTGCAAGGACATAGAAAAATTGCATTGGCTTGCACTTCATATGGAATTGCAGCATAAGGCTATTGTCAAAAGGAAGAGTGGCTCACTTGCATCTCAAAATTACATTGGATTTGACTCCAACAAGTACTTTCAATATAAAACGTAATAGTGCACTAGCAAACTTGATTTGAAAGACAAGTTTAATCATCTGGGATGAAGCTCCAATGACTTATAGATTTGCATTTGAAGCACTATATATTACTTTTAAAGATCTGATGTCAAGTAACAAACCTTTTAGGGGAAGACTATTCTTTTAGGAGTTTTTAAACAGCTGGAACAAAAAAAAATTAGATATTTAGAAACCTTTAACAAAAAGCTATTTATTCACCCCAAAAAACCCCTCCATTTATCGCTCAAGTTAATGGAGCAGCTATCCACCAACCTTAGAGGGAGTGATATCTCCAAGCATGAAGGAAAAGTAAGCCATGTCTAGTCTCCCCCAAATCGTAAACTGTGAAAAATATGCAAACATGTTCAACAGCCAATGGAAAAGACTCATCCACAATTTAAAAAAAATTAAAAGCAAATACAACCTACCTCAAAACTGTAATTAAGAGCCGATAGATGTGATTGTAAGTGTGAGCCAGAACTTCATCAAATTTCTAGCACAAAAATTGAAACATCTCAACATTTAAATTAATATAGGCTTCAACAAAAAGCATCATTTAAATAAATACACGCTTCAACAAAAATGAGCGATAGTTTAGACGGTCTTGTTATCTTAGTGGCAGCGTCAAGACTTGCAAGGTGGTCCGTCCTATCATTCACAAAAAATGGGACCATACATCAACATGATCAATTAAATGCCAATTCTCATGTAGAAGTGAGACAAGCCCACAAAAGCACATGCATACCTTTGAGTTCAGGCCCTAAACACTACTTGATGAGGGGTACACAATGGTAGGTTGTGGGTTTTTGGTCTATTCACCAAAGATGGATGGCTAAGCTTTAATTTTGTTGATTGAGTATAGGTCTTTGTGTGTTACAAATTGCCCTTTGTATGAACTCAAATTTCCAACCTTGATCTCTATCTTGTGCTAAAGTCGCAATGTTGGAGTTGAGGTGATTGCCGATGGGACATGCGAATTAAGATACTACCACCTTTGAATGTAGAACTATGGTTAAATTTTATTGAGGGATGATGTGGATACTACTCAATCATAGGCTAATTGCTTGCTAATTGTTCTACCATTACACTGGTCCTATGAATTCTAGCTCAATGTCCTTCAATTTCTTGAGATGTGTGCCCATTTTTGCTCTTCAAAAATAGCGATGAGCCTCTTGATCATTGGTGCAAAGAAGATGAATTAGGAAAAACTAAATGCTAACTAGTCTTTCTACCTAATCATTCCACAATTAGCATGGCTCCTAGCCAATTTTTCCAAACCCAATGCACTCATGAGCATGCCATTGTTTTCAAGAGTACATGGAAATAGGTGCATGGAAGCCATATTGGGAAACTCAGGTATTCTTTTTCTGTGCAATTACTATAATCATCTTTTAAACTTCTAGAAAAATACCCTACTCGACAAGGTCGAGAATCGGCAAGGTGTTAAATCAGGTTGTCAACCTTGAGCACTGGTTATGGTGTGGTTGTCTAGTGATAGAAATAACACCAAGTCAAGGACTTAATACATGCTGTGAGTTACATCAGTAACTCACTTGTATGGAAAATTGAGAAGAGGTATTTTAGAATGTTCCAGTATCTGTAGAATGTTTGACTCCTTGTCATTCACTTAAACACATCTTAGTTGTGGTAACTTGTTTACAATACTCAAGTGAGTTATAAATAGAGTTACACATTATGTTGGATTTAAGCCCATTACACCAATAGTTGCACATGACAACAATGTGTTATCAACACATTGGACTCAAATTAATCACCCAAAAATTGAATGGAGTAGTCCAATGCACTTACAATTGATTGCATCCAAGATAATCCTTGGTCCACATGATGATTCCACCATGCACACACATGTGGCTCTTACGATTTTGACCCAAAAATTGACCACTATAGGAAAAAAATCAAACACTCAATCATGAAATTAGCCATAAATTAGCACAATTAACTTGATTAGAGTGATGATTCTACCTCTTACAAGGTGATTAACCATACATTACACATAAAATGTTAGCGGTTAGGTTAGCGAAGTTATTAAAAAATTAGTAAAAATTAGCATGGAATTAGTACATGTAGCATGGAAATGAAGCGAAATTAGTAAGGGTTATATGAAATTAGTGAAATGGGGGGTTTGGGGTATTCATAACTCAAGAATTATCTTCAATTACTTTCGCACAAATCATCAAATAGAACCAAAATTGAGTTACACACATTTAAAACCAATGAAATTAATAGTGAAAATTACTCTATTGTAAATATCCTATACTCACTAGCTTAGGTTATCGATCCCCGACAATGACGCCAAATGTTGGGGGAGATTGTAGCATAACCTAATCAATCAAAGATCAACAAAATTATCGATCTTAGGATTGGTAACCTGGATAGGACATGGAAGCACGAGCATCATTGGATGTATCATATGAGGTGATTCAAGAGAATGCTCTTCCAATGCAATAGATATTAGCCATGAATTATTAACTCTAATCACATAATCAATCAAGCATCACTTACACAAATTAAGCCCACCAAATTTCGACTCGCCATAGACTAGAATCTCAAAGCACACTCTTAACAAGCACACACTAATTGCATTGGTGCTTGAAAGGGCAAGGGAACTAAACATGCTAATCTCCACCCAGCCATGCCCTATATAGACCCCTGGCCTTCTAAATATAGGACCCCTTGATTACATGTCCGTCCTGGCCCTTGGCCCGGACCTGTGTCCTGACATTACTCCCCCCTTAAAGAAGAGTTTGCGTCCTCGAAAACAAAAGTGGAAACTTCTTCTCAAGAACACTAATGTTTTCCCAAGTGGCACCTTCTTCAGGTCGGTTGTGGAGCAGAACCCGGTTTAGTAGGAGGTTCAATGAAACCAAGAGTAACATCTTGATTTTCTACATTGTTGTCCAGTTGTAACCATCTGATGGTACCGGTTCCTATCCAAACGTAGTGTGTAGACTCCATTTATAACACTCATGAGCATGGTAAACGAGTTTATCACAACACAGGTGTACCAAAAAGAGTACCTCTTATCACTTTCCATGAAAGTAGCATGCTGACATAACTCATCAACCAATTTTAAGTCCTTGACTTTGTCCCAATTTTCATCATCAGTAAACAACCCCACCCTAACAAGTGTTCAAGGTTGAGAACCTGAGTTATACATGTAGAGACTACCTAGTCGCAACATGCGTTAACTGATAGTAAGTAAACTCTTTTGGTGAGTAGTAGACCCAAACGTAATCTCATAGAGATAGTGCACATAGAGTGAAAAATTCTTCATAAGCAACAACCTGAGGAATATGCATGCCGTTCCAAATCAGCCTTTGTTGGACACTAGGACCCATAACACTTAGTGTGCATGCATTTAGCAAACACCAACCCGAACCTGTATATTCATAATGATCCTTGCCAATACTTATGGCAAATGCGATGTGCCTAGCACTCATTAAAAGGAATGTAAATAGTTCTGAAAAGAAACTAAATACTTTTACTTGCAATCTTTTGCAAGCCTTGCTGAAACGTCTGAATCACAAGAGAAGGTGAAACATTGATCACTTCTAGATACAGACAATGAAACTTTTTCATTAAGAACTTATAGCCTTGCTATATGTATAAACAACCATCTGTAATGTTGTTTTAGCAGTACTTGTACCTTAACAAGTCATTCTAAGTATCCGACAATTTCTCGCCATGAAATTGCTCCTGATACGTCGTGCTAAAAATGGTCTAGAAAACAGATGTGACCAACACCTAGGGACTTTGTCGTGACACATATTTGAAATAATGGCACCAGTGTCAGTCCAGAGACTCATATTCTCCACATGTGGAATATGTCTCATGTAAGGATGTGTAAAAAAGAACATCCTTCAAGTACAAGATGTACTTGGGTGTGGAGGAACTGTAAAACACTCCGCGATAAGAGAGAGAGGGACCCTCATTATCTTGCTCCACACTGGCTAAACCAAACTCCTGGAGTTCCTAGACCATGTTGTATCCCATGTGACAACATGTGCCAAATTGAACCCTACAAGCAGTTTCGTAACAGCATAGGGTAGAAAAATAGATTGGACACCTGGCCCAAAATACTTTGTGCCGACATGCCCTTGGCATGGCTCTGTAACATTCAAGCGTACTTATACGTCTTGAAAAACCAAGCAAGGCATACTAAAAATGGAATAACAGCAAATCAATAGATGCGTACCTGGAGATTTGAACGTAATGTTCACTTACCCGTATTTAAACGGAGAGGAGCACGTCTCCTACCTGAAAAACAAACAGTATTGCACTGGCAACCCTGGGTGTTTCCTTTGCAATCCAAGCCCTTGGATTAGAATCTACGTAGTCAAATCCCTTGGTAAGACTCTTTGTAGAAACTGCTCAACTAGCAGATAACGGTAAACAACATAGTCATTAATCGTGTACAGAATGATTGGAATCAACTTGGAAAGTGTGTCCGTCTGCTACCCCGTGTGGTAGATTGCAAAATTATTTCCTTGAAAGTCTAACTGGGAGAGATCAAATTGTGATTCTCAATGCAGATCAAACTGTGATCTTTAATGCCTATGGGGAGATGTAGCAATCAACCGCCAGGTCTTACCCCAAAACAAGGATGTCATAGACACTCGTAGTGCTATAGAGAGAGCCGCAAATCCACACAAGTGAAATGCCTAGCTCTTATGGACAGTCATGCTGTCACAACTGATTGTTGCATCTATACTTTCTTGTAGAGATCAGCTGCTGTGAGTCGAAGATTATCAAAAACTCAACCGGAGTGTCGCACTGAAAACATGTAGTGCAAAAATGACACCCTAAACTTCTGTAATGACAAGATTCTTGCTTGTCCATTAACGTCAATGTGTACTCCCCTGGGTAGATCTGGTCGAGCTAGAGAACAATCGCCCAAGGAATACCAATAGTTGGATCTTACCCAAGATCTGACAATGACTCTTAGCCAGTGTGTGTGGCTCATAGCCCTTGTGAAAATTAATGTTCAATCGAGGAACCGATGAAGACTAATTGAGATGGCGTCTTGGCCAATTTTGAGCTGAGAGTTAGAGTACCTTGTCTTAGGCTGACTCGCTAGCAAAACATGTATCAAAAGCTTGTTATAAAATTTTCATTATTCCCTTAAAAAGAGAGAGTAGAAGAGCATATTGGGCTGAGGAACTTTACTTAAGGTTGTAAAGTGTGTGCCCAAAATGTGTGTTCTTAGGAATCTTATGCCTGAATTGCAGTTTATCCTATAAGCATTCTACAATCTGTCTGTATGAGGCTCTCATTAAGAGAGGCAACAGAAAACACAAGTTGAATCTTGATCGTCTACTGTGTAGGGTCATGACTATATGAGGATGACTTGGCATTGGCCTGTGCCTGGGAATCAAGTCCAAATTTTTGGTTCTTTTGAGTGCTATTGTGTTGACAGCAACCAAAAAACACATTAAGCAATCCAACTCACTAGCATGCTTTGCATGTAGAATTGTAAGCCCTTGCGAAGAGTGATGGTCTCAACCGTGAGAACCAAAACCATAAGTGCCTTGCACAATTTAGACTGGTAGGGATTCTGTGAGCTGACATTCCCTATTTTTTCAATGCCCTTGATTCCAAATCAATGGGCATTATCTTGGCATAAGGAAGAAGCCTTGCTTCATATAAAATTGTGAAAGCACTTTGCTTCGCTTCCTCTCTATTGTGTTGGGCATGACGTGCAGCCATGGCTCCTTTGCCGAATCTCGTGCATGAGTATACATGGCATATCATGCATACCTTGGAAAAATCCTTTTTGCCTTCCTTCGAGGCTTGTAGGCATCCCGGCAAACCGGACATGGCCTCGCATGAGGGGCCTTGCCGCCTCGTCAAGCCTCGCATGAGGGGCCTTGCCGCCTTGTGACAAAAAATGTGAACTGATATCTCTATAAGGCCAAATCCCAAAACCAGTGTGCCAGTGATCTTGTGCTCAAATCAATGTGAATACCGGACACGTGTTGGAGGCCTTGTTTCTCATGAATGCAGTCAAAGCACTTTGCTTTGCACAATGGAAAATCCTTTCCGAATGAAAAGTTTAAACCTAGAAAAACTTGAAGTTGTTTGACGGTATTGCCTTGCTTTGGCCTGCTGGCCAGAAATTTCAAAGTAAAGTCTCCCTTGAGAATGAGCTTGTAGTCGGATGTTGGTTTCCTTGTTGGAATCTGGCTCATAGCCATGGATGCTGAGATAGAGAGATGTCGGATGGATCATGGGTGCTCTCAAAGCTGAGTCCATGCGGACACCTATTGAAGTATCATTCATGGCATTTGCAAAGTCCCCCCAAGTGTATCCCCGACTTTGGGAGTCATTATGCAAGATGCCTAAATGGAAGCCTTGCTTCACATAAATACTGTTGTGCTCATAGCCAATAGATATGTTGGTCGTTTTCCTGGACAAGGAAGTTGCTCATCGCCTTGCTGAGACCAGTTGTCCTGAAATTCCAAAGGAAAGGCTTTCCCTGAATTGGCTTCTGGCCATATTTGCTAGTGAGTGAGAGCATATTCCAAAATTTAGAAACCTTGCTCCTAAGCAACCTTGTATGGAGTTGTGCTCCTTAGTTGACAAACACTGAGGACCAATAGCGTAAGAAAATCCTTAACCGTCCTCAAATAAGTGTTTCTTGTTCTTCGTGAGATCTTGGTCTTGGCATGATATTTTGCCTATCTCGAGTGAGACTCGTAGCCACAACGCATCTTACGCAAGCGAGATGAAATTCCATAGTGCAAGTTGCTTTGAGAGTAGCTCCCTCTTGCAATGGCATACCACCCCGTTTGCAAGACCATGCATGATTTCTTAGTGATAGAAGACCATCGCAACAAAACGAGAAATTGACGACATACTAAAGGAAGTGCGCACTACGACTTGCTATATTGGTCATAGAGTGAAGGATGTACCTTGAGCCAATGCTGACTCGCCCTTTGGAGCACTTCGTACTTTGCCCTTGCCTCAATCTTCAAAAAAAATGTGCCATGCATAAGGTTTGATCGCCATGCCTCGGCTGGTGCAACCATGGTGACTTGAATGACTGCGTCGATTATGTGATGAGGACCGAAATTGCCTTGCATGCCATGGGGACCACCTTAGGTCCGTGCATGCTTTGCATGCTGAGAAGCATGCATGCCGTGCATGGGAAGGTGCCCTTAGGGTTTCAACACCAAATTAAAAAAAAAAAAAAAAAAAAACTTGTGTTGTTTGTGAGCGATGGCGCAGCCTGATGCGCCGACTGCCATGGCGCCCCCTGTAGTGATCGCCCTGCCTCGGCCCTATGTCGGGAGTTCCTTGGGATGGCGGCACGCTCCTTTCAAGCATGCCTTCATGGCCATTGATTCCAGGCTCCATTTCTCCCCCCCTCGCTGCAAGCGGCTGTGCACACACAGGCTTTGAGTTTCGACCTCGTTGCAAGCGGCTGTGCACACACAGGCTTTCAGTTTCGACCTCCTTGCCTCCTAAGGATCCATGCCCATGGTAGTCAAGGTCATCTTCATCTCATGATTAGGGAGCTTTCCCATGGCCCCGCAACTCCTCCCTTGCAAGAGGGATTGCCCACGACCCCAGAGAGAGAGAGAGAGAGAGAGAGAGAGAGAGAGAGAGAGAGAGAGAGAGAGAGAGAGAGAGAGAGAGAGAGAGAGAGAGAAGAAATAGACACAAGACCGTGCTTCCATGCCCTCCACCCTTCTTCTCCTTCCTCCCCTTGAGCTCTGATACCATTGAAAGGGCAGGGGAACTGAACATGCTAATCTCCACCCAGCCATGCTCTATATAGACCCCTAGCCTTGTAAATATAGGGACCCCCTTGACTGCATGTCCGTCCTAGCCCTTGGCCCGGACCCATGTCCTGACAGTGCTGGCCTCTCTAATCACCACATGCCAATCAAGGTACTTCATCAAAAGCTACACAGACAAGGTGAATGGTGCTAGAGTTTCATTTAAACCCATCCCCACATAAGCAAACAATAGGTAACATATACTAATCACAAGGTTAAGAACCAAATTAATCAACCTATTTAGAGATGTTAAATATCGCAAATTGAGTGCTCATAGAAGGATAGGAGTGGTCAATAAGCAATAAGTCATCACACACACTCAAATCTAGAATATGATAAGGTAAAACTACTTCATGACATAAGGGAATATAGAAGAATTAAGACTAATGAAGAAAGTAGAGATTAGATTATGAAATGATACTCTAATTACAATGGATTAGCACTAGCCTTCTAAGCATAGGCAATGAGCTCAAGGATAGGACATCTATAAAGTGAACACTCAAGAGAGAGCTCTCAAGAATGAATCCTCAAGAATAAAGCCTCTTTGCATAAAAGGCTTTCTTATAAAGGCTTGCACCACAATCCTTTCTACTATGGGATTAAGTTGAGCCCTCTAGCTATCATATACAATTTGGAACTCCAAATGAGCCCAAGAACTTATACAATGTGAATTTGAAATATTTTGCACATCCCTTGCTTTGTGCATAATCAATGTCGCATGTGTTAGCCACTGCTAACACATGGATAAAAGACATAGATAAATCATGTAGGTTTTTCAAACTATCAAAGATTTTTGGACCTCCCAAAAGGGTAGGTGAATTCCCAACTCTGTACATGGCAATGTTTGTTTTGAGCTTCCTCCAACACACAAAAGTAAAGGGATGTTCAGCACGCAACAGAAGTACAATGATCACCTATAGTATTGACCTTCATCAACCAACATGGCCATAGAATGCATAGTGTACTTGAGCTATTGTATTAGAAGTATTAAATGTTAATGGGTCACAGGCTCTTTTTACACGAGTGAAGAATATGCAACGATGCATTCATTCATGGTCATTTGGACAGACAAGTCAGCACGCACAAACATGCAAGATATACATGCAAACACACAAATACACCCTATAGTATAATGAAACTATGGAAATACGAAGTGGTCTAGAGCTATATATAGAAGGAGTCATCTCTTATGTATGAACTGCAGAATTACTTATCTCCACACATTGCAATCATTTTTGAATTCCCTCTCATTATAGATGTATGCTTTGCAGTTCATATCTTGACAAATATATAAGATCAAAGTTAGGACTTCTAGAAACTTAGCAAATTTTTTGTGTGTATTTTATGAGTAATGAATATTTTTTTGGTTAGCTTTTTTGTGTCGTTGGTTAAGGCTCCAAATTTATACTCAAAAAGCTCACAAAAATGGTTTACATTAGAAAAGCTTGAAATCAAAAGCTCGCAAAAAAAACACACTCCCCTTAACTACACTACCCAACCCACATACACACAAACAAAAGGAAACTCACCAAATCATACCAAAATCGTACAAAACTTAAGAAACAACACCTTGTCAGTAGGATACGCCTGTGCCAAAGACTCTACACTCAAACACCTCACTCCAGACACATCTACAAAAAACACATATGAAGATAAAGCATAATTTTGAAAGTTCACAAAAGTGAAATCAATGTGAACCTATGCGTAGCTTATGTCACCATGATTCTAAAAACTACTTGCAAGCAAAAAAAAAACATCATCTGATACACTTATGAGTACAAATAGCTTGTAGGTGCATTAGCTCCATTTTGTATGGAATGCTTTCCATTGTTGCATAGCTCTCTTCGAGCCTATCACCGTGGTGCAATTGAATCTCCAATGCGATAAGCGAGCAGGAAGTAGCGTCAGGATGAATCTCACAGCCTCTCTCTTTATTTCTCACACACAATCAAAGGAAGCTAAAAACCTTGACCATGATAAAGTTCTCTTTACAAAATGACCTAGGTACCTTATATACTAAGGCTACCATAGGTTATACCAAAAATAGAGTTCAATGGGTCAGATGACTTTGTATTTACAATCTAGAAGTGCCATCTCACTCTAGGTTTTGCAACTAGAATAGCTACTCATTACAAATGATGTTTTTAACCATAATCTGCATCATTTCATAAATCTCAAAAAATAAAGCTTTTCTAAGTTATGTCGTACTGTTGACCCATGGGTCAACAGTACGACCCATGTTTTTAACCATAATCTGCATCATTTCATAAATCTCAAAAAATAAAGCTTTTCTAAGTTATGTCGTACTGTTGACCCATGGGTCAACTCTCCCCCCCTCTGAGTTCATGTCATCCTTGACATGACATGATTGTCAATGTCAATGCGTTCTTTGTTGTCATTTTTTCTTTTGTTTGCTCCACTGCTTGTAAATTGTCTTTTGGATTCCTCTGTAAAGTCATTATTAGAATCACTTTTGATGTCTATTTCTTGTCGGCCTTACTATAACTTCATGAATGACTTAAGGCTTTGAGTCTTCAATTGTCTACCTTTTGTGTCTGCTCTTCTTCGTTGGGAACTCCTTTGTTCCTACATCAAGGTGATCAAAGTTGCATTTTCCACTGCTAGCTTTTTTGTGCTATGTAAATCATTATACTGTTTCTACTTGATACATGACTTAAAGCAAGTTACTAAGGGTTTGTCAAAAAGGCCTTATTTGACATCATTTGCGAATCGTGATATATGATTATCTATCATTGTTCATTTGTCCCCAAATCTCATATACATGATATACATGGCATGTAGATTGCTATCATGGCTTTAGATTTGAAAAATTGCATCTTTGGCTAGGGGTTAGACTTCTACCTTTTTCAAATTTTCCTTCTCCCTTAGCTTGTATTCTCTATCCATAGCCTACTGACAAAGTTTGTCTTGACTTGGACTTGTATTTGGCTTTCTAAGCTAACTTTCTGGATTTTAGTCTCAAAAAGGACAGATGGGCATCTCTGGCACCTTCTAATTGTCAAACTTGAAATGAATTGTACCCTGAACATTCTCTAAGCATATAGAACCAATACTAATGTATAAAATTTGGCTCCATCCCTGGTTTCTCCTTCAGAAATCTATCACGATAGATGACTGAAATGTCATTTTTGTCCCCCCCCCCATTTTTTTGTTAGTACTATGAGTCCCTTTGTTTGTTAGGCTTCATTAAGTCACATACAAGATAGAAGATTTGCAATGTAAAGATATACTTCCTGTATACGTCCTTGTAGTCGCATGAAGTGTTTGATAGGAAACTTTACACTTGATGGGTGCTTTCATTGAGTCTCATCACCAACTTTATTTGTCCTTGTAGGCCATCCCAAAAATTTATGACCATTCTTAGTCATTTTTTGGTGTCATATTGTTGTTGAAGACTAATCAACATTCTTTTCTTACCTCTGACATTATAAACTTGTGCATATGGCATACCTTGTGAAGTTTCATCATTTTCTTATACCTACTTCTCTTTGTACTGGTCAGGCATCTCTTCAATCTTTTCTTCATCTGGATTAGGATTTTTTAAATTTAGTTTTTTATTTTTTCTCAAGAAAATTTCAAAAAACAAGTAAATAAAACCAAAGATCAACTTAACAAAAATCAAAATCAATCAAAAAAAATTATAAACGCTATGTACACTTTACATATGTCCGTTCGGGGCTCATATCTGGCTTTTGTCCCTATACTCCTCCTGTAATGCTATTATGAGCGAATATACTTTGAATTTTGTCAAAAAATAATCACAATCAACAGTAAAAATTCAATGCAACTCACAAAACATTGTCCTCTAATATTCATAATATCAGGTCCGCATTTAGAATGCCTCCTCGCCCTTCATTTGGAGTCCTCCTGGACGACATGGTATCGCCAAGGGTATGTGTTGTGCTTGGGAAATTAAAAATTGTGCCAATGTAGGCGTTGTAGTGTATCCCTATTATGCATACACAGTCAATGCATGGCAAAAATTATGATGTGCAAGAGGTGGTTATAAGCAATTTGCTTATTGGTATTTTTTGGCAAGGCTTCCTACTCTAAGTAATGTGATAGTCTTTGTAGCTCCTGTGCCATTTTCTTCATTGAAGGTTGTAGAGAGATTTTGGACTTCCTCTTTGGTTGCCTATGGTTAATTTGATTCCGAATTTTTCCTATGCATTCACTTCATCTCCAGATCTCTAAAGCCTTGTGCAACATGTAGTGGTGAAGTGAGCGACTTGCTTGCTTCTAACTATAGTGTAACTGTAGGACAAATTGAAAGAATTCAAGCGATGGTGTAGTGACAATAATTATATTGGTTTCCTTTGGGACCCACTTCTTTGTGATTACTAGATGTTTCGTTGATGATGCTCGTTTGAGAACCAACACTTGTCCCTGCTTTGTTTGAGCTCAAAGAGATGTATTTCGGATCCACTTTGTCTTTGTGTGAGTTAGAAACGATCTTTGCTTGGTTGGGGACGGGATTTAGACTTTGGGAGTTGATACTTGAACCGTTTTGGAATCCAAATAAAATCTTAACCTCTTTGTGCTTGAATGAACTTCTTTGGAATCCAAATTTGAGTTGTAAAAGCTTGCAACTTTGTGATTTCTTAGCCCTTCTTGTAGTCTTTGATTTTTTTCCTTTTGGTGTTAGTTCTTGCAAGTTTTCATCAAAGATCTTCATCTTCTTTATCCATACGTGATTTTGGCCGAGCTGGATCTCTGGTATCCAGATTTGTCAGACATTTTGGCTCTGATTCATTCTTTTGTTTTGGCCTTCTATGGTTGACCTGAGTTCCTGGTAGGGGATGTCATAAGAATCATCACTTTCGCTACTATCCTCAGCAAGGTTGAATTTTGGCACTTTCCCTTCGTTTGGTTGGCTCTTGGATTGCTATTTTTGGAAGGACTTTTTTAGCCAATTGATTAGCATGTTGGTAGCGCATTGCCATGGGTGTCTTCCTCTTGGTTGAGTTTTTATTCCCGTATAGGAGCCACATATGAGGATTTTTGTTGCATCACCATCCAGGATTTTGGAACCCACTTCTATAGTGGTGAAATTGGTTCTTGGATCTTTGATCTAAATAATCATAAAACCGTGCATTAGTTGAAGTGTTGTTTATGTCACTGTTGGGTTGTCCTGATTTCCACTGTCAGTATCTTCTTGAAGCTCTAAGTGTTCTACGGAGTCATATAACTTGTCTTCTCCTTTGTCTTTTGATTTGTAAGATTCCTTTGTTTGCTTTTAATTTTTTCGAACTTGTTGATGCCTGGTTCTCTTTGTTTTCCTGGATCACACTCATTGCAAAATAAGAAACGACATCATAGCCATCTTTATAACAAAACTTCTTTGTTGGACCATCTTGAATAGCGCAAGCATCTAGAGTAGCCAAGATGTGCTCCCATTCTAGTGGCTTGAATGATTCTTTAGAAAATGGTTTTGGGATATAATCCTTATCTTCAATCACCCTTTCTAGGATACATTCCTCTCACTTTAAACTTCCACAATGTTGCAAATCTCTACACATCCACAATTTTTAAGGCTTACCCAACCATGTGGGAAGTTCTGATCCTGCTATTGTAGCAGAATCAAACTCCTCAACTAGAGTTATCATGACATCCCTATAGCTATTGTTAGTACATGGGTCCTACAGGCAAGGCCATCGGCACGGCCGAATAGTGTGTACACTAGGGGGAGGCAATAAGATAGAACGGTTGGGTGGAGACTAGCACACGCATTACCACCGCCCTTTCACTGGTATCCGAGCTATTTTGGAAGGGGGGGGAAAGCGGGTTTCATGTGCATGTGACACAATGCTTCTCTTTTCCCTTCCGCAAACAGCAACGTTTTCACTGTGCAGCAAAAAGAAGGCAAGCACCGTTTCATGTGCGCAACCCGTGGACAAAACGCCATAACTGACCGTGGCAGTGCCATCCATAGCACACGACCAAGGCAAACTCGACCGCATGGAGGCTTCCGTTGGTCCTGTTGGCTACGCGCATAGGAAGGCCTGCTTAACCTTGCATGAAGGAGAATTTAACCTAGCCCATGAGGGTAAGAGGCCAACACTTTACCATCAAGCTATTGACCTTTGTTGTGTATAACAAGTAAAGATAACATACTTGTGTTGAAAGGAAAGCTAGAAGGAAAGGGAAAGCTTCAAACTTCAAGGAAGTAGTTTCACCCTTCCTTTTCACTTCTTGGAGGAAGGCAAATTTTCCTCCAAAAATTCTTTTTTCCTCAAGGAGGTAGTTTCAAAGTGAACAAAATCCTTCACAAAAACGATGAGTTTTTGTGAAGAATTAGCAAAGGTGTTCTTACAAAGAGCAACACGTGTGAAGCGCTACAATTCCTGCAAGGCGAGGTTTGCATGTAGCACAAATCACAGAGCTTTCTTGTTATGTTCATCCGAAAGACATCTAAAACACAAATTGTGTTTCTTTGCATGCTCAAAATCAGTAGTGCTGAGAGACCCACATGGAGTATCTCGTGAGTGCTTAGGCTTCTTAGCCTCTTGTGGACATGGAGAGGTAGATTGTCTCTTATTCCTCTTGGAATGTGTGGGAGATCTACCTCACCATTGGATCTTAGCCACATTGCTCTTACAAAAATTATTCTTAGAGTAGGAAACATTTCCTTTTCTCTCTTGGTCATCATTATATCTTTGGGCATGACTGATGGAGTCTTCCAAAATTTTTGGATGTTGTTTCTTGACATGAAGACAATAGTCTTTGTCAAGACCCCTATTAAAACCCTGTATCTTTTGGGATTCATTTAGAACTTCTAGTTTTAATATGATTTCCTGATACTTTGAAGGTACTTTGTGAGAGAGAGGCCAGACATGGGGCTTGCATCCCATGCTAGCCAATTCTTATCTTCTTCATTGGAGTCCAAAAACTCTTTGGGAAAGAATCTTGAAACGCAGCCCAAGACGAAGGACGAGCATCTATTGGAAATGTCACCCACCAGTTGTAGGCCTTGCTTTTAAGAGATAGACTTGTTTCCACAGCCTTCTTATATGGGGTATGTTTCAATCTATGAATATCACTCCATTTGTGTAAAAACGTATCGACCGCATCCTTGTTGCGATCACGCTCTTCCCTGTAAAACTCAGGAATGGTGATATTCTTAAGTAATGCATTGCTACCTTTTGCATCTTCTGAATCACTTGTCTCTTGGACTCCTTGAGTCGGGCAAGCTTGGTTCCCTTGAACCGTGTCACTTGTGGCTCCTTGAGTCGTCTATTAATTCATAAATTTCATAAGTAACTCCGTAAGATTGGTAACACTTGCATTGAGTGCAAAGAGGTTGCGTTCAAGTATGCTTTGGCAATGCTTCAAAGTCTTGAAAGTAGCCATATCTACAAGCCCATGATCTCCTAGATCATCATCGTCATGCATATTAGTGTCAATAGCACCCATGGTGTCCTGATGATCACAACAAGGATGCGATCGATACGTTCTTACACAAATGGAGTGATATTCATAGATTGAAAGACACCCCAGATAAGACGGATGTGGAAACAAGTCTATCTCTTAAAATCAAGGCCTACAACTGGTGGATGACATTTCCAATAAATGCTCGTCCTCCATCTAGGGCTGCGTTTCAAGATTCTTTCTCCAAGGAGTTTTTGGACTCCAATGAAGAAGATAAGAATTGGCTAGCATGGGATGCGTGCCGCATGTCTGGCCTCTCTCTCACACAATACCTTCAAAGTATCAGGAAATCATATTAAAACTAGAAGTTCTAGATGAATCCCAAAAGATACGGGGTTTTAATAGGGGTCTTGACAAAGACTATCGTTTTCATGTCAAGAAACAACATCCAAATTTTTTGGAAGAAGCCATCAGTCATGCCCAAAGATATAATGATGACCAAGAGAGAAATGGAAATGTTTCCTACTCTAAGAATAATTTTTGTAAGATGTGGCTAAGAGCCAATGGTGAGGTAGATCTCCCACACATTCCAAGAGCAATAAGAGACAATCTACCTCTCCACGTCCACAAGAGGCTAAGAAGCCTAAGCACTCACAAGATACTCCATGTGGGTCTCTCATCATTGCCGATTTTGAGCATGCAAAGAAACAAAATTTGTGTTTTAGATGTCTTTCCGACCAACATAACAAGAAAGATTGTCCTCTCTTACAAGGCAAAGAAAAGGCCATGCACACAATGCAATGCCTCACATTAGATTCATCTCCTAAATATTGTGTTGTACAGGTTCTTCATATGGAAGAAAAGCACAAGTGTTGTCTGCCTTCTTCAATGTGGCAACCCACCTTTGGCCCCCATGAGTTGACTCACATGTATGTCACTATTAATGGACAACGTGTTCGTATTTTAGTGGATGATGGTGCGGCTCATAACTTATTGAACTATAAGCTAGTCAAGGAATTGAAGTTTACACAGGTTCCCTAATCTCACAAGTATGTGGTGGAGCAGATGTTTGGGAGTGATAAAGAAGTATGGGACATGATAGTTCAAAGGGTTGAGCTTATTATTCAAGATCATACGATGACCCTTGACTTCCAAGTTATGAACATGGACCGTGCTGATGTAGTTTTAGGACGGGAGTGGCTGCATGGTTTAGAAAACACATTGCACACTAGTTATAAACACAACTCCTTATCCTTCATGGCCAATGGTAAACATGTAGTTTTGCTTGGTAAGAAAAATATACCATCTCTACCACTTATATGTACATCTGAGCTTTCTATTTTGCAAAAAGCAGATTTGATAGATGAAGTCTTTTTGTGTTATTTCTTGTCTCCAAGTCTTTTGAATTCTCAAGAGCAAAGTGCGGTGAATTCTAGTAATGGTATGCAAAGTGCAATGAATTCTAATGATAAGCAAAGTGTTAAAATATCTAACGAGCAAAGTGCTCTCAGTTTTTATTCTATAGAGAAACATGCAATTGCTGTAAAACAAACAGTACAGGAATTACAAGATTCTCCATCCCATCATAACTCTAGTTTACTTTCTCCTTTTGCACGGAAAAAGATGACTCACTTATTCACGGAGTATAGTGTTGTGTTCTCAAGTGATTTACCAATGGGTTTACCCCCTACACGTGATGTGCAACATGGCATAAATGTCTTGCCAGGCACTAAACCGATGAGTAAACCACCTTATCGTATGAGTGCTAAAGAAGCCAAAGAGTTTGAGAGTCAGTTGGATGACTACCTTGCTCGTGGTTTCATTAGACCTAGCACTTCGCCTTGTGCATCACCAATTCTATTGGTAAAAAAGAAAGATGGTACTATGTGTATGTGTGTAGATTATCGTGGATTAAATGCAATAACCATCAAGAACAAGTATCCTCTACCTCAAGTGGATGAGTTGTTTGATCAACTCCATGGGGCAAGATACTATACAAAGATAGATCTTCATTCAAGAAACCACCAAGTGCGTACCCTTTTGCAAGATATCTCCAAAACTGCCTTTAGAACACGGTTCAAGCATTTTGAATTTTTGGTTATGCCTTTTGGTCTAACCAATGCTCCAACAACACTCATGGATAGTGTATTACGTCCCTATCTTGGCAAATTTGTTGTGGTTTTCCTTGATGACATTCTCATTTACAGTACGGCTGAAGATGAACACATAGAACACTTATGATTGGTGTTTGAACAGCTACGAGCTCACGTGATGTATGCTAAGAAAAGCAAGTGCAATTTCTTTAAAACAAAGATACATTACCTCGGTCATGTGATCTCTTATTCTGGCATCAAAATGGACAATGACAAGGCCACTACCATTCTTTGATGGCCATATCCCAACACGGTTGAGGAGCTTCAAATATTTTTAGGCATGGCTGGATTTTATCGACAATATATCTGTGCTTATGCCAAAATTGATGTTCCTATGACAGATCAACTTAAAGCAAAAGGTAAGACCTTTTCTTGGAAAGAAGCCCAAAAAATGCAGTTTTGAATAGCTCAAGGTAGCTATAGCCACTACTCCCATCCTAGCAATCATGGACCCACTTAAGCCGTTTGTGGTAGAGATTGATGCTAGTGATAAATCAATTGGTGTGGTACTTCTCCAGGAGGGAAGACCTATATCCTTTGAAAGTAAAAAGTTAGATAGATCTCATCATAATTATTTTGTCTATGAGAGAGAGCTCTATGCCATAATTCAGGCTTCACGAAAGTGGTGACACTATTTATATGGTGCTGAGTTTGAAGTAGTTTTTGACCATGAGAGTATCAAATGGTTTACTACTTAAACAGACATGAAGAGCCGTAAATCTAGATGGTCCAAAATCCTTTAAGATTATGATTGTAAGCTACGATATTGCAAAGGGAGATATAATGTAGTAGCGGATGCACTAAGTCGGATGTCTCAGATTAATTCACTTGCTTTCACGGAAATAAAGAGTGGATTTTTAGAGTCATTACGTGGAAAGTTCACAAGATCAATCATATGCTAAAGTGTGGAGTGCAGTTTAAAAAAGGGATCCCTCACACTCACATGTATCTGTACAACCAGATCAACATGTCTCTGCAAGCGCAGATAAAAACTCCAACACACAGAACTCCACCCCTACTCAGGAAGAGATTAAGCAATGGAAGAATTTTTCCATTGATGATGGCTACATACTCCACAAAGGTAGAGTATGTGTGCCAAAGGACTCAGACAATAGGCACCAAATCTTATTTGAGTCTCACAATAGTCCAAGTGCTGGTGATCAAGGTATTCATAAGACGTATGCCTTAGTTCAACGAAAATTTTATTGGTAGGGCTTACATCATGATCTTCAAGAGTACATACTTAACTGTCAACAATGCCAAGTTAATAAGGTAGAGAACCTCAAGGTAGGTGTCCTTTTACATACTTTAGAGATTCCACAAGGTAAGTGGGAGAGTATCTCTATGGATTTGTCGTAGGACTACCTACTACAAATCGTGGCCATGATGCCATATAAGTAATTGTAGACCATCTTGCCAAAATGGGTCAATTCATTCCCACTAAGACTATGGTTAAGACACCGGAATTAGAACGGCTATTTGTAGAGCATATATATAAACTCTACGATTTTCTAGCTAGTATCATTAGCGGCAGAGATCAAAAGTTCGATAATCACTTCTGGAGAGCTGTGTTTCAAAAGTTGGAAACTAAACTTAATCTAAGTATGGCTGATAATCCAGAAACAGATGGTCAAACCAAAAGATTTAATCAAGTGCTAGAGGATATGCTACGAGTGTACGTTAGCAAGAAGCAAACCAATTGGGAAGGCTACTTACCTATGTTGGAATTTGCTTATAATAGTTCAAACCATGTGACTACAGGGTTTAGTCCATTCATGCTTTTATATGGATTTCAACCTAGATCACCCGTTTCAATGGGGTTGGCTAAGGAGAAGATACAATAAGCGAAGGATTTTCTCCAAGACCATTTTAACATGCTTTGATTTGCTCGACAAAATGTTAAGCAAGCTCAAGATCGATATAAGAAGTACGCAGATGAGCATCGTCGTCTTGCTACTTTCAAAGAAGGAGACAAGGTTTTCCTCAAACGGTTTTGGAGCATTCAAAAAGTGTAAAGACGAAAAAATTTGCTAGAGTTTCACCATGCTATTGTGGATCGTTTACCATTCTCAACCGTATAGGTCAAGTGGCCTATAAGTTAGCTCTTTTAGCCTGCACTCACGAGTTCATCCTGTTTTTTGTGTTAGCCGTTTACAAAAACAGCTAGGACACAATGATAATGTCATTAACACAGCTGTGTTAGTTGACCTTATCAAACCGCCAAGCATCCCTCATGAGCTCAAAAAGATTTTGGATTCTCATGAGCTTTGCACCAGACATCATGTCAGACGACAGGTGTTGATAAAATGGCTAGATAGACCTAAAGAAGTTTCTACATGGGATAATGTCTCTGCACTTAAGAAACATTTTCCTACGTTCATTTTTGAGGACGAAACGATTCTCCAAGGGGGGTTAATGTAAGGACATGGGTCCTACAGGCAAGGCCATTGGCATGGTCGGACAATGTGTATGCTAGCGGGAGGCTATAAGATAGCACGGTTGGGTGGAGACTAGCAGACACATTAGCACCGTCCTTTTAGCTATGGTCCTTCTAGTTTATCCTTGTTGTGGTTTCCATGTGTCTAAGGTAGATATGGTTGTATGCCCAGTCCTGGATCATTTTCAATTGTCACATGAATGATCTTCCTAGAATGATTTTGTAGTTGTTCTTTCTGCCAAATTCAGCAATAGCAAGGTATGCTCATATTCAATGCCACAAAAAGTAACAAGTACTTTTTCTAGGATCCCTAGGGGTTTCTCCATATATCCATCATCTAGCTACAATTTCATTTATGTGGCTCTCAAGGCAGGTTTTCCCCATTTTTTCCAAATCTAATTGGTAGCGATGGCAACTCCAACCCCACTATCTAAAATTATCATGGTGGTGACACCTTGGAACTCCACATGGATGGTTGTTCCTCACCTTCATAATTATCACCTACCTTGTTTAATGCCATTGGCCTAGTGTTTAGCTGAGGCATTTCAAGCTTAAGCTCTTTGATCCCTTCCTTGATTTGAGTCATTGGGGTTTTTTATGCCAAATTTCTCTAGACATTTATCCACAATTGTCCACAAATTTTGTCTTATTCTGAGCAACTCGGTTAATGTTATTGTACATGTGACTAGGGTAGATATAATATCTATTAACCCTTTTGAATTGATGGCCTTGTTGAAAGATAGTCTTTGTGACGGAACTACAATAACATCTGACTTGGCCTCATGCTCTACCGTATACAATGGTAGTGTTCTTAGAAAATGGGGTTGATTATTCATATATTGTACATATCCTTTGTTTCCCCAATAAAATTGTACTTCTAGATTCATTTGAGATCCAACCTCAAAAATCTCTATTGGTGTAAGAGACACTCCTCTCCCATCACTAGCCTGGCTTACTTCTCTGATTATCTCACTGGCTTCATTGGCCTCTTTGACTTGTTTCCACAATTCCATCTATTTCTTTATAGCCCTTAGGTATAGCTAGGTGAAATCCCTCGAAAGAGCTATCCGTGGTATTCAACACTATCCTTGGTTTTGATATTGGGTCCTTGAGCAATGGTCCATGCTCGTGACTAGAATCTGGCTCTATTCGTTCATCTCATTGAGGAGATTTTTTTTGCAATTCATCTTGGCTATAAACAAGCACTGACCTTGCTAAGCTACTATTCACACAATAAACCACAATATCCTTTCATCCATCTCATACCTTCTTTCTTCAGTTCAAAACACAAGAGGTGGAGGTTGTAGCGGCCCCATCACTCCATGTGTTTCTCTCATCTTCCATCGCTTTGAAGGGTAGTACCTGCATTGGTTGTTATAATACATTGTAGTTGGTACTATCGCTTGTTTATTGGACACTTCCATCATCGGTGTGTATCTCATGTCAAAAACATTCTATCACCTGGCAGTGGAGGTTGTTGTTCTAAGATAGGTTGTGGTCTTGAAACTCCTATTGGTCTTGGCGCATTTCTCGTAGCATATCTAGGTCGAGTAGGTGCTACTAGATTAGGTTGTACATACCTCTCCCTAGAATTTTACATCCTATAGTAGCACTCTTCCCTTGTATTTTTTGTCCATTTCCCCTCAAATTTTCACCATTTAGACTCCCTTGAATTAGATTTTACAAAAGGTGTTAACCTCTTGACCATTTTGTCAATAAACTTCTCTTGATCAATAGGTACCGCTGGTTTTGAATGGACCCAGTCATTTTTGAATCACTGTGTTGAGAGGATGTGTTATTCTCTTGACTCTTACAAGATTTTTCTCTATATTCCTCACAATTATCCACCAGATAAAGAGTTTCTTTGATGAACTTATTTAGCGTCAAGCTCCTTATCATATGCAAATCCTTTTGAAGAGCCGCATTTTTTATTCCCTTATCCATAATGTTGCTTTGCATATTGATTCACTCTCTTTAAATTTGAATTTATGAATTAGCAATACCGTATTGTAAGCTATGCCTTTTTGCAATAATTCTTTGATGAATTCCTCAAACAACTCGTTTAGAGTCTCAAAACCCCGTCTTTCCACTAAGTCAAACCATGTAGCCCCATTATCTTGTCAGCCCAAATAACGCAAACTGTGTCACAAAATCCAAAACTTCCTCTACTCTAATTACTATTCTGAAAGCCACTACGTGATCTCTTGGATCTTTATCTCCGGAGTATTTCCTATTTATCCAACGGTCTAACTCGTCAATTGTCTGCAAGTCTAACCATAGACTCTCTCAATCCTTCTCTCGCTTCAAGCCTTCTATTATGCCTAGGTTCTTCTTTGATTCCATTTTCTAGTTTATATCCTCGTGAGGATCTCACAACAGGTGGGTCTTCTTGGAACTCTCTCTCAATTGTTACTCTTTTTGCATAAGGTAACTTTGTTGTAGTCGGTCTAATGGTTGGTCCTTGACCTCCACTTAGATATGGATATGATGGGAAGAGTGGTGGTGCACTTGGTCTTGGTTGACTGGATAACCACCTCTATTGATATCTGGTCTTGGTATGGCATCTTGAGGGAGTCCAGGTGGATAGCTCAGCATTTCCACTCTCCTTGTCTAGTCCGATTGATACCCGATTATATATGGGTCTTCTTCGAAGGTATTGGTCATTTTGTAGGAGATTGTTCCATTGGGGATTTCACTTGAGGAGGCATGTCTTCCATCTCTATGATCATTTCATCTCTCATTATTGCTCTAGGAGGGAATCCAGGTGGCTCTGGAGCCTCTTTGGAATTCTCGTAGGAATTCTCATGTTTGATGGAGGTATTTGTGGTCCTTCATTGACCAAACATCCACCTATTTCTAATGTAGTATGTGGATTTGTGCTTTATACAACTCTTTATTCTGTCCATACTTGAATTTTTATCCTCAAAATCAAGCTTTTCCATGATTTTAAATGCAAACAAGCACTTCAACATATAAATCAATGATGAATAGCTTTAGATCCGAATCAGATCACGTACCTAAAGCTACTCCTACACATCATATGGGTTTTGCATTTATGAGTAGAAAAATGCTTCACTACCACACACGGACTAGCAAATGCTTTTATCACCTCACAAATCAATTGACCACCAAAAACTACTCTAATTGCAAATAATACTACAAATCCTAACTAAATCTATCTAGTCGCAGACCCTCAGCAAGACACACATTTTTTTGGCTATCCACTTGATCTTATAATATTCTCTTTTTTAGTCAAAACTAAACCAAGCAGCCATCACACAAGTGTTAGTAGGATTACCTACTCAAGTCCTTATGTCCTTCACAATGGCGCCAATGTTCTGAGAGCGAATCACACCACCTATAAAGTGCATGCAGCACTACCTAATTCAACATCATGTCAATTGAGGGCATAAATGACATGATAGGCGCATAAAGGAAATCTCTATAGATTGTAAGGCTGACACCATCCCACACATACAACCCTCTAGAAGGCCAACTAAAACAAAATCAAGAATTTCACTGCCCTCAACTACATCACCCTACCCAGATACACAAAAAAAAAAGGAAACACCATCCCCTCACTAGGATACGCCTGTCCCAAAAATCATACATACTCACAAAATCATACTAGAATCGTACGAAACTAAAGGAACACCAATACCTCACTAGGATACGCCTGTCTCAAAGCCTCTACATAACCCTCACTCTAGACACATCTGTAGAAAACAAACTGCACAATTTTTGAAGTGCTCAAAACTAAAATCTATGAGTACCTATGCGTAGCTTATGTCACCATGATTCAAATGACTACTTGTAGGAAGAAAACACACATCATTTGATACACTTACTACCACAAATAGCTCGTAGATGCGTTAGCGAGTGGGCTCCATTTTGCATGGAATGCTTGGCATTGTTGTGTAGCTATCTCTTTGAGCCTATCACCATGGTGCAATCAAATCTCCAATGTGATGAGCAAGCACAAAGTAGATTCAGGATGTAAGAAGTAGCTTCAAGATGAAGCTCATGGTCTCTCTCTTTCTCTCTCTCACACACAGTTGATGGCAGCTCAAAACCTTGATTATGATCAAGTTCTCTTTACAAAATGACCTATGTAACTTATATACTAAGGCTACCATATGTTATATCAAAAATAAAGTTCAATGGGTCCGTAGATGGCTTTGTATCTACAATTTGGAAGTGCCATCTTACCTCGGATTCTACAACTAGAATAGCTACTCATTATAATTGATGTTTTTAACCATAATCAACATCATTCATAACTCTCAAAAAATAAGTCTTTTGTTGAGTTATGTCGTACTGTTGACCCATAGGTGGAGAACCACCTTTACCACTTCTTCATCATTTGCATCTTGTAATAACCTCTCTTTTTCAAGAAGATAGTCATTTGCAATAGCTTTAAGTTTATCTCAAATTTGTTTGCGAACGTTTGTATAGTTAGGCACATCGACACAATCCAACTCATCACCATACATGCTAGGATTGCAATGCTCTTGGAAAATAGCTAGCTTAAACTTGCTCAAGTTATGAGTGTATTGCTACTGAAGCTTTTTCGCTGAAGCTCTTCTATTAAAGCTCTTGAACTCGCTTAGTGAAGGCTAAAATTACAAATCTATCTAATTTTAGAATGTAGTTTATCTTCGATACTCCATGCAACTTGATTTCCTCTTCATAGCAGGTCAAGGTAGCCATCTGGATTGTGGCCATCAAAAAGTCTCTGCTTGTAGTAAAAAATTGAGTGCTTTTGGCATTTTCAACAGCTAACTGCTACATCATCTCGTGCTTCCAACTTGTTGGCTCATCCAACTCCTTTTTTAGCTTTGCAAACTCCGATACTTTAAAAAAAATTGTTACATTATTCTTCTCTTCAAATGCACTTATTTTATCAATTGCAAATTATTTCGCTTCAAAGTTCTTTGCACTTGCTTCCCAAACCTGTGTGGTACTCAATAATCCCCTGCTACTACATGAAGATAAAAAATTATTGTATCATATGATGCATCATATCTACTTGCAATGTTGTCATCCTTTTATGCCAAAATTTTCCACCTTGCCTCAGTTCATATCAGGTTCACTGAAGATGTCGAGGTCTTTTATGTTGGCAATGTGAGTGGGTCAACACCCATCTGCTCGTTGTGGGGAAAAGTGAGAGATATGCCCAACAAACAAGATTATGGTGCAAAAGACACTTTGAAACCTTAATCTCTTACATCTAAATAGATTCAAAATTTAAATACAAAAATTGAATGCATAGGCACCATGCACTCTTAAATCCGTCAAGATTGTGAGCAAAATCACGAATGCCAAATCTTTATTGCTTTACTTCCCTTCCCTTGTTATTCTTGACCACCTTTGAGCACAAGCTTCACTTTTACTTGGTTTTGTTCAACCTCAAAACTCTTCTCGCACTTAGCCCTCCAAACATACTCACTGCTTCTCCAATGATTTTTTTTTTCTGCAAATGCCACTCCTTGTTGCTTATTTTTGCTACTCCTTCCTTCATCTTTTAGTTTCAAGTTCCAGTAAAATTAAAGGGAAGGTCCATTGGAAGTACAACATTTGCAAATACAAGTGTATACCTACTCGCTTGCTAAACAAGAGGCAACAACCTCTCAATTGACGGGTGCATGCCTTGCTACTCAGAGCATGCCCAAGTCCTCAAGGAACTCAAATGTTGCATAATTATATGTGTTATTTCTTTGCATGGTTTTTGATTGGTTCATTGCATAAAAAAATAACTTCAAATTTGGCTTCTTATAAACTACTCCCTCTAGATGATTGATCATGTACTCATTGGCTTCCTCTGCTACCTCTAATATCAGCTCAAACATGTTCTCTCTTTGTAGCTCGAGCCATTCCACATCATTATTGATGTGTGTCTTCTTGTTTCAAGAATCTCTTTCTCCAATTGGATCAGCTCATCAACGTTTCTCAGATGTGCAGTTCGTCACCTCTTTCCTCTCTAGTCGTTGCTGCTCAATGACCCCCTCCAACCTGTTGCCTTCTTTTCCCCATTGGCTGCTCGATGGACCCTTATCTCAGCGCGTCGCCCTCTAAAAACTTATGGTCGGGTGTTCCAAGCTTCTCATCATACTAATGATCCCTCTAGACATCTTCTACAATGCTTTTAAGTGAAGCTCCCCTACTTGTTGTTCTACTTGCCCTTGCTCGGCTCTGCTCACACAATTGATGCCCAGGTTCAACTCGTCCCACAATGAGATGTATTGGTTAGCAATGGAAGAGGGTTTCCCTAATTGTTGTTCATCCAACAATTGAGGCCCCGGTTCAACTCGTCTACTTACAAACACCTTCAAAAACACTCTATTCACGTTTAGCTTTCACCAAGGGTTGAGGATAAACAGCAAACTGCTAAAGCCATGTGGACTTTATGACATGAGTGCCACAGTCAAGAAAAAGCTCCAACATAAATTCTGACCTACTGTGAATGGAGGGCGCGTGTCAGAGCAATAGTCAAAGGGGGGAGGGCATTTTACTAATGCCACGCAAACTCGTAGCTTGTCTTTTATCCATAGGATTTCACCAAATTGCCTCCTCTTTTGATCGGACACTGCCTTCAAAGTGCAAGCACAAGTAAATGCATTGGCAAAAGGCCTTCCCTTTGCCTTAGACTTCCATCTCAAAATTATTTTTCCATAGGTGTATACTTCCAGAATAATAATTTCCTCTAGCACTTTTGTTTTCTTTGAAGTTCACCACATTTGGCATGCTTAACTGTTGGGGTAAGCCTTAGCTTAAACTCATAGCATGAACACTCCCTAAAATGCCAAGCACGCACCATAAAGTACAAAGTCACATTTTTCTATGTAACCTACAAATTCTCACACGTGTCTCTTTCTTTATACCCACATGCTACAAAATAGCCACATGTTGTTAGGCCTAGTCCATATGCTACTTAGCCTATTCCTCACATGTGGAAGAAAGCTGCCTTGCAAAAGATCTATATAAATATCCTCTTATACAGAATATATCATGATGCATAATAACAAGTAATTACCTACTTTGCTATCAGGGACCTTCTTATAAACTAAAATCTGACATTAAAATGGCTACATATCTAAAGAAGGTTTTGGAAGAGTGCATTCTCAATATCAAGGTGGAGATTAGGTTTGGTCACATCTTGGGAATTGCCAAGCATAATTTTCATGAGGAGATTACTGACAATATCAAGAGGAAGCGCCATTTACTAAGTGAGAAGGGACGTGATACAATTAAGAGCCAAATTATTCATCACATTGACTCAATTTAGGATGCTTATGAAGAGGCATTTGAAGATGAAGAGTCAACGCTTGTGGTGGTTTCAAATCCAGCTCTACCTGAGGTAAAGCATGTCCATTTAAATGAAGACAAAGATGAAGAAATTGTGCTCAGTGATGATTCACTTTTCTAGGACTCATTGGGCTAGAGCAACAATGGAAACTATTGTGAAGCTTGGGGACATTAAAGAGCTGGTCTTAGAACTTGTGGACCATGCATTAAAAATCCATCTTATGGCAAAGAGCTTGCATCAGAAAGGAAAGTGGCCTATTGATGTGCACCACAGTTGGTAGATTCGAGCTACCAACATGATTCCATGCAATCTTTATGGTGCACGTGAAAATGTTAAAAAAAATATTGAAAATTTTTGCGACACACAAATTTTTTATATACAGGAGCATTCCTCCTATCCACTCCTATTGGGACAATCATACATTCTTGTTGTGTATGGAAACAAAGGTGTTAGATGATGGCTCAACCTATGCAAGGATCTGGAGCAGGGATAGTAAAAGGGCTATTCTATTTTTGAATGTATGTGTTAATCATGTGAAAAAAAAATATTTCCTATGTGATCATCCATCACCGAAGATACACAAAGAATTCAAAGAACATAGGTTTTCATAGGATTTTCTTGGCACGCCACTATAAAGTGGGACTATGGTGGTATAGAGGAGGGGAAGTTCTTGCAAAGAGAGACTTTCTCTTTGTGGTTTTTTGGATTAACACCTAAGGGTTCCATGCAATACCTGAAGTTTAATGAGCTACATAACTGGGAGAATTAATATGTTTTAAGTATTCGAGGAGGAGGATTTCCTTATTGATGAGGAGATCAATTGCTTCTCAGAGATGATTGGAAATTATGGTAAATCCTTTGACTTTAAGCCGGGTGAGATTGGATGTGTAGATCCAAATGTTGGTTTTCCTATGGTTTTATTTATTGTTCCTCACATGCCATGGAGTTTATGCCCTATCCCAGTACCTAAAGCTCACTTGCAAAATATTATTGATTTCTTGAACAAGAAGATACGGATGGGTATTTTGGAACCTTCATGTGTACCATATTCCCATAGGTGGTTCACTATTCCAAAGAAGAACGTTACCCTAAGGTTCACTCATGACATGCAACCGGTAAACAAGATAACAATCTGCAATGTAGATATAGGTCCAATTGTGGATGAGTTAGCTAAATCCTTTATGGGAAGGGATATATATATTCTATGGGTGATCTCTACTTGTGATAGGACCAATTTCAGCTTGTGTTAGCAGGTCACCGCGACGGACGTCTGCAGCATAGCTTTCTAGCACTAACATAATGTCAATACTCAGGGAAAGTGACTTGGATGGGGCACAGAGACTCTATGAGATATTCAATCTCACGAAGTGAACCTTAAAAAGCAAACACGCTAGCTCAACAAGCAAACCAACACTCAAAGTTCAGGGAAATCTGCCTATGTCCTTTCTCACAACTGATACATGATTTGAACTCTGATTTCCAAGGCAACTTTTCTTCTTGTTGTGCATTTGCCTCTTCGTTGCCAATTTGAGCCACCATAAATATGGAAGTTGATGTGTTTGAGCTTGTAGAAATGATCCTCTTTGTTGCATGGACTTTATGTTGGGTTTGCTTTCCATGTCCGTTGCAATTTGAGTTGTTGGCAATAGGTCACCAATATTGAAGCACTGTGTGATCTACTTTTAATTGTTGTTGATGAATCTCTTGCGGAATTTGTCATTGCTTGTCATTGTAGGCCATTCTTTGACTTTCCATTGTTTGATAGAGCTTTGTTGTGGACCTTGGAGATAAAATATGCTCTTGATAAGCATATGGAGACCTTTAGTTTCTGCCCAAATTGTTGTCGATTAATTTGGGTAGTCATTTCCTTATTGTTGATGTAGAAGAATTATATACAAAAAGTTGGTGATGAGGGTTTCTAGATTAGGGTCTTAAAACCTGGATGCCCAAAGGGAAAAAACCCTGTGGGGAAAAAGTGCCTTTGGCATACGCTCTTATTGGAGTTGAGCATTTGGACTTGAAGTGCTTGTCATGCAAGATGCGTGTGTTGGAGAAACAAAGGAAGAGTGTCTAATGCAAGTGCCAATTATGGGACACTCTATATGAATATGAAAATTTATCAAACAAAAGCATGTTGTGTAAGAGATGGAGATGATGGGTGCTTCAAGGAACAAATGTACCACATGTGACATCAAAGGATGTCTCAATAGATTCCACGTTTCTAAGAAGGGTTCTCGATGTAGAAGCTTCTCCACTCATACCTCACTGTGTTGAGTGTGTGAGTGTCTTTTGAACTTCCTCCTTCACTTACCACTATACTACAATGACTTTTACTCTTATACTCACCTATAAGCATGAGAAACACACCATAATTATGCTAAACTCTACCAGCTTGAGCAGTACCTGGGATAACTAAGACGCTTATACCACAGAGAATATTACATGAAGGTTTGGGACTAACGCCTCGCTCATTTAGTGGCTTAACTGTCCTACTCTGACTTTTATGAAATGTATTTTTAATGGCGACTTGGACTTACCTCTTCAAGGCCAGAAACCCAATTCCATAAGTTCTGGAAATTTAGGCCTCGTCCATTGTGTTGGTCTTTGGATGCCACCATTTTTTCGAGTAGGTTGGCATATTTTGGATCTTCTTGACTTGCTTATCATATGTTCACACTGCTTTGTGAAACAAGTCCTTCAACTCTTGTAGGGGTTGATGTAGCTTTTCTGTTATTTCCCATGAGAAGTGGTTGTTGATGCATGTGGGTTCTTTGTGTTTGAGTTTCCACGAGCAATTTCGGAACCCATCTTGTTTTTGGTCCTTGTGTGACCATCTTTGGAATTTTACCTTCTTCTATAATTTGATGGACACTAGGCTTTGATATCCAAATTTGATGATTTCCTTTGTAGAAGCCTTGATTTTGTAGCCGAAGACGAGGTATCCATCTAGAGATTGTAGTAGCCTTGGTTCAATTGGCTTTAGATGGCTTTTGGTTGTCATTGATTGCTTTGGGGTAGAAGCTTGTGCTGCATGATTCTTTTTTATTGTTCCAGATTGAGCTACAACTTTTGGTAACCATATTTAATTGTTACCTGCATAAAATCCTTGTGCTTCAAGTAGCTTAATTGGAATCATCCGTTGCTTTACCTGTTTGTGTTGGGTAGCTTTGACGAGGTCTGACTTTCGTACCCAAACTTGTCGTGTTGCTTTCTCGAAAGGTCTTTTCTTCTGCCTTTTGTTGTTGTTCTTTCGCTTGTGTGAGTTGTTTGTATTCCATTGATAGCTTGGCTTTCTCCTTGTAGAACTTTTTGTTTGAGGTGAGTAGATCCAGGCTGTTACTTTAGGCTTTTTGGCCCAAACATTAGTGTTTCCTTGGAAGTAGCCTTGAGGAGTGATTGACTCATTTGATGCTACCCACCCTGTCACCTTTTGTTGTTGTGGTTGAGCTTGATCTTCATGTATCCAAACTGGGTCTTTGACTTGGATGTGCTCTTTGGATATCAACAATTGGTTGAAATTATTTGGCTTCTTTTGGATGCTTTTTTGTGATGGAAACTTTGGTTGATAGACTTTTTGCTTTGGTTTCTATTGCATTGTTTGTGATGTGGCTCTTGAGGTAGAGGCTTCGCGAGAAATTTGATGGAAGCTCATTGAAGGTAAAGTCTTCTGATGAGGTTGATATACTTCAATGTTTACCTTTGCTTTACCTTTTTCTAATATTCTTGGTTTTCCTTTTTGGTATTGACTTGAGGTGATTTGGGCTTTTGATGGTGTTGTTGTTGAAATAAGATGTTCCTCCAGCTTTCTGTCAGGATTCGAATCTCTTTGATATGATGGGAGTCGATTATGTGGAGAGTATCTTTATACTCCCCGTACTCAACTTGAGTACGGCTTCTGCCATGCCAAAGCTAGGAATCGGCATTTTTGAGCTTGTGTACACGATATCTTCTAGATCTGTGATTGGCGGCTTTCCCATCATGATCCAAGTTCCATATGTCATTAGATTCTTTTTTGCTTCTAGATCTATCACAACTGAACATCTGATTTTGAGTCTTGTTTCTCCACGTATGCTAAATTTGATCATTGTAGGAGACAATTGATCTTCTTCCTTGTCCCTGTTCTTATTTTGATCTTGCATTTTTTGAACATTTGATGTTGAATTTGGAAACTTTTTTCCTTCATCTGCTTTCATTTCCACTTTTTCTGGAGTCGACTTCTTTGACACAACTTTTGTCAATTCTTCAGGTATGTCAATAATGACATATTCTTGTGGTTGCTCTGCTTCCTTTGTTTGCACCTTGGAACCTTGCTCCATGATGTAGCAATTTGTCTCAACTTTTTCGCTTTCACACTCACAAACTTCATTATCTTCTTTCAAAACCTTTATGGTAAATAAGGGAGTTAGATCATACCCATCTTCATCGCAAAATTTAGTCAGGGTCGCCTCATTCACACACACATCAAGAGTTGCCAGTATTTGATCCCATCCAAAGGGTTCAAAGAACTCCTCTGAAAATGGCTCTAGTACATATGCCTCATCTTCCACTGAACTCTCTAGGATGCAATCTTGCTTTCTAAGACTTTCACTCTCAGGAGCTCCGTACATCCAAATATGCGCTTTGCTTTCCAAATAAGTTGTGGAGTTTAAATCTTCCCCCGAGATTCGCACTACTTCTCTATAACTATGGTCTTTGACACTGATTTCCATTGTGACATCCTTGTGTCTCAACTAGATATAGTCATAGCCCTAGTCTTGTACCATTTTGAGCTGACGCATGAATGGTCTACCCAATATGATATCAAAGCTACTGCTCTTATCAAAATTCATTATGGCAAAGGTGTGCTCATACTCTATGCCACACGAGCATACAATGATTTGTTCGAATATTCCAATCGGTTTCTCCATGTATCCATCCACTCATTGCAGTTTCATTCGAGTTTTTCTAAGAGCAGGCTATTCCCATTTTTTCCATATTTCTTTGGTTTCAATGGAAATTCCTACCCCACTATCTAATATAGCAATCATATTTACTCCTTTGTACTCAAGTGGTAAGGTGGTGTTTCCTTCATCTCCTTCACAGTAGTCACCCACCTTATTTACTGGTACTGGCTTTGTCTATGGTTTCTTAGGAAAGGTGTCATCCATGTTTTTGTTTGCAAGTTGGTCATGTGAAGGGATTCTCAACCCCATCTTTTCCAGGTGTTTGCCCATTTGGCCCCATAGATGCGGTCTAATTTTTAGTAGCTCTGAGAGATAAAGTGTGCATTGTATAGGAGAAGACATCAATTGATGCAAACTCTTGGTATCCATCATTTTTGGTGTGGCTTTCCAGTGAGAAGATACCATTTTAACCTCCGATATTGTTTCAAGTTCTTCTATGAAAGATGGCAATGTCTTTAGGGAGTGTGGTTTACTCTCTTCAGATGTGACATACCCAACATCCCCATATAGAGATCGTATATCCCCTGGGAAAAATTGGTGATCCATGTTTATCTCAGGGATAGGTGTTCACTGTAAAGTAGCACTACCATCTTTTTGGTTTCTGATTGATTCCCATAGATCTTGTGGCCACGGTTCTTCTACCTCCGGAATAGGCAACACTGATTGTGAGCCCACCCCATCTGTGGTACTAGCTACTTCCCTTGTATCTAAAGGTGCCTCAAGTTTTGGATCTTCCTCTTTGTTTACAATATCCTGGATCTCCAATTCTTGGACTTTATCGTGGATTAGCACCTCCGTTTTTGGAGCATCTGGAACATGTGGTTCAATAAGAGCTTGGGCCTTTTGGATGAGATCTTTGCACATTTGCAACCTCTCTTTTTTGTGCCTGGATGAGGATATGTCAGCCATCTATCCTCTTGGGTTTTGGTTGGGTTTTAACCTAGCATCATAAGATTTCAAGATCACATCCAAAGGTTTAAACACTTTTTCGACCAAGACTGAACCTCCTAAGTTAGTCTTTGACTCTTTAGGTCCCTTTGCTTTTTTGTTCCTTTCTTGCTCTTGTCTAAGCTGCTCTCTTGTTCGATTCAATTCAATTTCCAAAGCCTCTTTCTCCTTCAGCCTCTTCAATTTCATTTTGTCTCGTCTGCCTTTCCATCATCTTCTTCCGAAGGTTCTCACCAAATTTTTCTCAAATTCTGTTTGAACATGCAATGTGGCTTTTTCAGCTGGTTTGTTTTTTGCAGCTTCTTGAGCTTGAGCTCGAGTCATCACGTTTAAAGGAATGGCGGGTTCTACCTCGGATTCACTTGAAGAAGTCATTATGCCTACAACATTCATTGTTGCTTTCCCATTGTAGTCTGTATTCTTAGCATAATGTTGGCGTAGATGGTTCATACCACAACGTTCACAGAGAATACAAATAATTCAATTTGTGGACCCTTGTTTGGACAACTTAGTGCCCAATGACCACTTCCACACTCATATCATGCACCTTCTTGTTTCACAGCTGATGATCCAGTGGATGGTTGTACTTGCCTGGTAAGAATGTTCTTTGAACGATACTCCTGATTTGCTATGAACATGAGCGTATTTGCATCCAAGGAGTACTGGTTTCTTGTAGGTTGTGGCACATGCGTTGGCTGAGTGTAGTTGACTACTACTCTACCATCATTCAAAACAGGTGGTTGTTGCCCTAGCACACATTGTGGCTTTGGCTGAGCACTACACCATGGAGTGGGATGATCCCCTCCACAAGTATTGCAAATCCTCAATTGAGGCTGTCGTAAATTCAGGTTTTGTTCATAGCCTTGGTTTATTCTTCTCAATATCCCCTCAACCACTTGTTCAATGATTGGTTCCCAAGTAGTTTGAACATCTCTCTTTGTTGTTGAATCGCTCTTCGAAGATGAGACACTACTAGTCGCGTTGTCTGTATCTTCAATCACCTCTCCATAGGCCTTGCAATTGTCGGCTAGATATAGAGTTTCTCTAGTGACTTGATCAAACATTGTGCATCCTTTTAGATGTAGGTCCTTTTTGAGAGTTTCATTCCTCAAGCCCTCTATGAAGAGAACTCATCATCTCTCGTCTCGTGGAAAATCTCTCGTAGGACATCTATCAATGTATTGTTTGAAGCGAAGAAAAGCTTCCTTCACTCTTTCGTTTTCTTTTTGTTTGAAACCGTAGATTTGTGACACCTTGTTATGTTTGATCCCCCTTTTTGAGAGCTCCTCTACAAACTCTTATAAGAGTTGTGATATGTTTGAGAAATCATCCCTGTTTAGTGGTTGGAACCAAGTCAAGGCTGTTCCTTCCAATGTCAGCCCCTCATACTGACTATGAAAATCCGCTATCTATTCAGCTCTCAAAACTTGTTTAAAGAGTGAGACATGATCATATGGATCCCCTGATCCATTGTATTTTGTCTTGACACATTGAGCCACTTGATATGGTCTTAACCGTTGTGGTTTAGTCACTAGTCTAATAGTTCATGGTCTCTTGCAAAGTTGGATCGCGCTCTCTCCGCTTGTCTGGGAGAGAATCCCGGTGGAATCCTCTCTGATGTGTACTCTAGCATCATTGTTTTTGGCAGGAAGTAAGTAGAAATGAGAGTACCCTTGTACGTATATCTCTCTAGATCAATGGGATCAAAAATTTTGTACTCTCTTCCATACTTATCTACCATCTAAACTTGCACTCCACTGGCATCTGTATATGTGAATGCATAGAGGTCCTTATGGGTGGTCAACTCCCTGGCATTGGACTCTACACACTTGTAAAAGATGTATGGATCTCCGTTTGTGAATCTATATAAGCCCTCATGAGCGTAATCTGTAAGCACTCTCATGCATTCATTGTCTTTGATGAATATCACGTTTGGTTTGTCGATTAGAGGATTCCTCTTCTCTAGGTATTCTCCCAATCCCCCTGTTGAAGGAATTGCAGTGTTTTTCATGTCTTTGAGTGGATTAGAAAACCCTGGTGGTGAATGATTCATCATGGTTAACGCCCACTCAAGTTTCTCAAGATAGTCTCTTACAAGCCCAATTTGGCTTAGTGCAACTTATCCGTTTTTGACCTTGGTAAGGTCTCTCAAAAGTCAAGAATTTGTGACTTTTTGGTCTCTGGAAATTGGTTTTGGGTACCCTAAAAGTTTGGATTTGCAAAACCTTGTAAAATTCAGTCTAGGTGTGTGCTATTTCCCAGAAGCTTTCTTCCTAGCCATACCTGACTCAATTTGGAGTTGTGTATCAAAAGTTAGAGAAATTTTAGTGAACTACACTTGAAATAGTACTCAAAACAGTCTTAGGACTAGAACACAAGAACTTTGGCTTGTATCTTGGCCTCTCAAAGGTATTTTTAGCTCAAGCTTGAGATTTGGGATGTTCTCAAGTATGTCTACAAGATCACCAAGTCAGATACCCCAACTATGCTGAGAGGTACATGGATAGCGATCCATGTTCCTATCAATTTTTTTCTCCAAATTTTTACTATGTGTAGACAAGGTCATGTGTAGGCTCTGTACCAATTTTTAGCAAATTCTGAGGTTGAGGTACATGGATCGTGATCCATGTTCAACAACATCTGGACTTGATCTCTTGGAAGCTTATTGCACTCTATATCCACAAGCTAAATCTCAAATCTTCTTGAGTTTGGACTTAGTTTGATAGGTCAAATGGCCAATACTAGGTCTACACTGTGGTTTTTAGTATGTCACCTGTTTTGTTCCCTTTTGACCCGAGTTTGCTCAATTTTTTTCAAAATTGGACCTGGGGATATGTTTTCTTATGTAAGCACTTCTGATCCGGAAAGTTTTTAGGTTAAGCTATCACTAGGGTATATGGATCGCGATCCATGTTTGGAGCCCAAATTGACTTTTTTTGGTATCATCAGATTCAACATGCTTAGGAGATCCTATGGTATCAAAAATTTTGAAAATGGACCTCTGGATTGAAATTTAGGTCAGTTATGGCACTTGCTCTGAGTACCTTGCAGTTCTGGGCTTTTGAACAGGTTTTTGGTATCCAAGTTCACTTTTGAAAAGACCACTAGACTCCTTGTGATGGGCTCTAGCTATGGTGAAAATATAGTATCCGTCTGTGACAAAGGAACATGGATCGTGATCCATGTACCTATGTGTCAGATTGCATTGAAACTTGGCACACATCTTGTCCTTGGTCTCCTGATTCCTGCTATATGGTTTTTTGTATGATTTGGACTTTTTTAGGTCAGGCAAAAGTCAATTCACAGGTCTATTTTAGAGTTTTTACCTTGAGCAGTTTGTGGCTCTTTTCACCTAGCTTTTGAACTTTTTTGACAAAAATTATTTAGGGACTTTTGTTCACAATGGTCTCTGCTAGAGGCTTCAAAAGATTTTTTCCAAAAATTTCTCAAGGGTACATGGATCACGATCCATGTTCCACCACTTTTGGATCTGAATTTCTGGTGTGCTAATAGCTTATGATGTTTGTAGACTACTCACCAAGAATTTTTGGATTTGGATCAGTTTTTCCCTACCAAAACTGACTTCTACAATCTGCTCTGATAGTCTGACAATGAGCTGTTTCTGGCTCTTTTGACCACTTTCTACAACTTTTTTGCATATGGTTCTTTTGGAAAAAGTGTTCCAAATAATACCAGCTACCTACTCCTCAAATCTCAGCCAAAAAAATGTCAAAAAATTCTCATGAGGTACATGGATCGCGATCCATGTTTGATCACATTTTGACATGAAACTTGGTAAGCTTGTAGTCCATGTTCTAGTGACACTATTCCCCAAATCTTTTTGAATTTGGACAAATTTTTTCTAATGAAAAGTGAGTTTTTCTGTCTGCCCTGTGGCTTTTGATTAGTTTTTGTATTTGGCTATTTTGACCAGCTTTTTTCAATTTTTTGACATGGTCTGTTTTGGCAAAGTTGTTCCAAATGATATCAGGAATGTACTTGTCAAATATTAGTCCCAAATGCCAAAATGGTACATATAAGACCTAGGGTAACTAAACCTGGGATCCTCCTCCCTACCGCCCCTTATATAGGCTAGCTCCTAGCACTTTCCCTAAGAGGGTCCCCAATCCGCACTGGTCCAACCGGCCCTTGGCCTAGGTCCCTGGCCCCCTAGGTTGGGCCTTGCCCCGTAGGACCCTTTTCCTAACATTACTCCCCCATTAAGGAAGAGTTTTCGTCCTCGAAAACACAAGTAGTAATATCTTCTGAAGAATACTGATGTTCTCTTTATTCACGTCGCATAAGTGAGCCAGTTGTCTGTATGACCGATAATTGGTACAATGAGGAGGTTCAATGAAACCAAGAGCAACATCTTAATTTTCAACATTGTTGTCCGTTTGCAACCACTTGGGTCTAAATGGTAACTCCATTTATAACTCACTTGAGTACTGTAAAGGAGTAACCACAACTAAGAGTTGTCCAAAGGCATAACCACTTTTCAGATCTTTTGAAGGTATTGGAATAATGCAAGGAAACCTTGGCATATTTTTCCATGCAGTTGTGAGCTAGATTTCCTACTCACGTATCTTGAAAAGTTCATAGATAGGGAGTGTCCTCTTGTTATAATTCTGAATAGTTTGGAACACAAAGAACTACATGTTCATCTCTAATGAAGGTTACTTGCCAACATACTTTGTCAGCACACCTAGTAAGTCCTTGACGTATGAAACTATTGAAACAATCTCCAACCCCACCACAAGAGGTGTTCAAAGTCGAAAATCGTACTTAAGAAAATTCTAGAATAGGGAGAAAATCATCTATTCAGAAATACGTTTTGCTAATGTATGATCTTAGCAAGTCCTTTAGCACAAGATTACTCTTTGTAATCTACCTATCCCCTTGGATACCTGACAGTACTGAGGTGTGTTTTCCTCACGGTTTACAGACAGTTGTCCCATATGAGTGGTGAACGGGGAATCAGAGTAGTGTATGACATTGGTGAGGAATCAACAATGTCTGAAATAACCATCGTGGTTAACTTCAAAAATCCACAAATGCTTAAATCGAGCCATGACCTCTATTGGTGATTTGCAACAACCTGTGGAATATGCATGCTGTTCCAAATCATCCTTCGCTAAACACTAGGCCCCATAACACCTAGTGTGCATGCATTTAGCAAAAACTAACCCGAACCTGTATGTCCATAATGATCCTTGCCAATACTTATGGCAATTGTGATGCGCCTAGCACGCATTAAAAGGAATGTAAATAGTTCTGAAAAGAAACTAAATACTTTTAGTTGCAATCTTTTGCAAGCCTTGCTGAAACGTCTGAATCACAATAGAAGGTGAAACATTGATCACTTCTAGGTACAGATAATGAAACTTTTTCATTAACAACTTATAGCCTTGCTATATGTATAAACAACCATATGTAATGTTGTTTAGCAGTACTTTTACCTTAACAAGTCATTCTAAGTATCCGACAATTTCTGGCCACGAAATTTCTCTTGATACTTCGTGCTTAAAATGGTCTAGAAAACAGATGTGACTAGCACCTAGGGACTTTTTTGTGACACATAATTGAAATAATGGTGCCAATGTCAGTCCAGAGACTCATGTTCGCCACATGTGGAATATGTCTCATGTAAGGATGTGTAAAAAAGAACATCCTTCAAGTACAAGATGTACTTGTGTGTGGAGGTAACTGCAAACACTCTATGACGGGAGTGAGAGGGACCCTCATTAGCCTTGCTCCACATTGGCTAAACCGAACTCCTTAAGTTCCGAGACCATGTTGTATCCCATGTGACAACATGTGCCAAATTGAACCCTACAAGTAGATTCGTAACACCATAAGACAGAAAGATAGATTGGACACTTGGCCCAAAATACTTTGTGCCGACATGCCCTTGGCATGGCTTTGTAACATGCAAGCGTACTTAGACGTCTGGAAAAATCAAGCAAAGCATACTGAACATGGAATGACACCAAATCAATAGATGCGTACCTGGAGATTTGAACGTAATGTAAAATTACCTGTATTCAAATGGAGGGGAGCACGTCCCCTACCTGAAAAAACAAACAGCATTGCACTGGGAACCTTGGTTGTTGCCTTTGCAATCAAAGCTCGTGTATTAGAATCTACATAGTCAAACCCCTTGATATGACTCTTGTAGAAACATAGTTAACCATGTATAGAATGCTGGGAATCAACTTGAAAAGTGTGTCCGTTTGCTACCGTGTGTGGTAGATTGCGATATTCTTTCCTTGAAAGTATAACTGGGAGAGATCAATTGTGATCCTCAATGTAGATCAAATTGTGATCCTTAATGCCTATGGGGTGATGTAACAATCACCCGTCGGGTCTTACCTCAAAACAATATGTCCATAGACACGCCGTAGTGCTAGAGATAGAGCAGGAAATCCACACAAGTGAATTTCCGAGCTCTTATGGACAACCATGCTGTCACAACTGATTGCTGCATCTATACTCCGTGGTAGAGAGAAGCTATTGTGAGTGTAAGATTATCAAAAACTCATTGGAGCGTCGCACTAAAACATGTAGTGAAAAAATGACACCTTAAACATCCGTAATGACAAGATGCTTGCTTGTCAATTAACGTCAATGTGTACTCCACTGGGTAGTGCTGTTCGATCTTGAGAACAACCATCCAAGGAATACCAACAAGTGGATCTTATCCTAGGTTTAACACTGGCTCTTAGTCTGTTTGGCTCATAGCCCTTATGAAAAATATTGTTCAATCGATCAATCGATGAAGACTAATTTGAGTAGTATCTTAGCCACGTGCTAGCTGTGAGTTAGATCACCTTGGCTCAAGATGACTCACAAGCAGAATATGTATCAAAAGCTTTTTAGAAGAGCTTCATTATTCTTGAAAGAAATAAGAAAAAGAGAGAAAAGAAGAGCATGTTGGGCTGAGGAACTTTCCTTAAATTTGTAGAGTGTGTGCCTAGAATGTGTGCTCTTAGACATCTTATGCCTGAATTGCAGCTTATCCTATAAGTATTCCACAATATGTCTGGATGACGCTCTCATCGAGAGAGACAATAGAAAGCACAAGTTAAATCTTGACCATCTACTGTGTAGGGTCGTGACTGTAGGAGGATGACTGGAAAGGGGCACCTTGCCGGTGAATCTAGACAAAATTGTAGGTTATTTATAGTATTGTTGAGTGTTGATAGCAACCAAAAATCCATCCGTACTCTGTCCTTGACAAAGTTGCGAGTGTGTTAGCGGAAGCGTAATGCATGAAGCGGTAGAATTGAATTCATGTCACTAGCATGCCTTGCATAAAGAATGGTAATCCCTTGCACAGAGGCGGCCTCAACCGTGAGAACAAAAACTGTAAGTATCTTGCACAATTCAAACTCATAGGGATTTTGTGAGATGATATCCCCTATGTTGCCAATTCCCTGAAGCCGTGCTTCCTATAAAATTGCCAAAGCACTTTGCTTTGCACAATGATAGTAATTGCCAAGTAAAGTGTAAACAGTAAACAGGAAGGAACATGAAAAACTTAAACTTGGCTAACCTGGTCGTTGTTTCTGCAACCAGTTTTCATGAAAGTTGGGAGAAAAAATCATTCCAAAACGGCCCATAGCCATATCTGCACAGAGGCCCTCGTATGTCTTATACACGCGTCTAGTACATAAGGCCATAACCTGCAAAATTGAATCCACCTGCAAACACCTTGCCTATTCCTTCCCCATTGTGTATGCTCATAGTATATGCCAAACGTGGCCAGCTTCAAGGAAAGATGTAGAAATTAAAGCCTTGCTTCACATAAGTACTTATGGAGTTTCTATGCTCATAGCTAACGGAGACTCCTGCTAACAAACAAATGTTGTAGCAAAGGAAAATCGACCTTGTCGAGCAATTTCAACCAAAATTGGCTAGTGTTGTGTGGCAAGCATCCTTTGTCGACTTCTAGAAGCAGTGACCATTAGTCAGCCATGCCAAGTACTTTGCACCCTTCATCAAGTCGAGAAATAGGTTGTAACGATTATCTCCTTGAGATTCTAAAGCATGGTGAATTTGCTATGCTTTTGCATCAAAGTGAACCGCTGAGAAGCCGTGCTTTGGAGCCAGGTGGTTGGGAGTCAAGCCGTGCTTGATTCGAGTTTTCAAGCTTATCTTTGGGCTTTTACCAACAATGTAGGCAACATTTAATGTTTCAGATAACTGTGACAAGCCATGCTTGTGTTTGGAGTGCAGAAGATGCACTTTCTGTGCTGCATATAGAGATATGCAATAGAGGTGATACTTCTCCTATCTGAAGAATACGCTTCCTAAGCAATACACAGCCTTGCTCAGTAAGTTCTCCTGCCGCCCAGTTTTACCGTCTTACTAATCAAAGGAAACACCGAGGAAACCTCAATGTTAGATGTCGTTGCCTTATGCTTGCCTTTACAAGACCGTTTGTTCCTCTTGACGCACCTCGCCATCCATACTTGATCCATACGAATTACTCGATCCGTGTCATGAATTTTTGAGTTTCACAAAATTTCTGCAAGCTGAAAACCTTTACTGCTCTGTTGTTTGCTCACCCAAATGCGGTGGCTTGGTGTGGTGGTGTGCACAGAGAACGAAGAGGTGGAAAAAGGGGGGGGGGGTTAGCCCGTGGGCACCCTCCTTTGGCTTAATTTTAATTGCCCAAGGCCAAAGGCCTTAGGGAGTTTGTGTGTGAAATCGTAGGCTACTGTGGCGATGGCATCAAAACCAAGCAGCACCATGAGAGAGAAGGAGAAGGATTGTCGTTTTTGTTGGTCGCCTGACAACGTCCCATAAATGGGAACTCCAGCCTGCTGTAGCGCGACGTCGTCAAGCTTGAGCATGCACGGTTTGGTGGAGGTCGAGCATGCTCCCTCCCCACCACAAGCGGCCTTACACGCGCTGCTTCCCAATGTTCGGCCTCGTCCTCAGACTAAGCCTTCATGCCCACGTTGCGGCTCCCCTTCCTTCCCAACTTGCAAGGGGTGCTCTTCATGGTTCTCCATGAACGACCGAGAGAGAGAGAGAGAGAGAGAGAGAGAGAGAGAGAGAGAGAGAGAGAGAGAGAGAGAGAGAGAGAGAGAGAGAGAGAGAGAGAGAGAGAGAGAGAGAGAGAGAGAGAGTTTTCAAAAGATAAGGAGAAGGAGATCCATGCTTGAGAGAGAGAGCTCCATGCCTTCTCCTCCGCCATGGCTTCCATGAACGACCGAGAGAGAGAGAGTTTTCGAAAGAGAAGGATAATGAGATCCACGCTTGAGAGAGAGAGCTCCATGCCTTCTACTCTGCCATGGCTCCACCTTCCTCCTTCCCCTCCACCATGCTCTGATACCAATATAAGACCTAGGGTAATTGAACCTGGGATCCTCCTCCCTACTGCCCCTTATATAGGATAGTTCTTAGCACTTGCCCTAAGCGGATCCCCAATCCGCACTGGTCCAGCCGACCCTTGGCCTAGGTCCCTGACCCCCTAGGTTGGGCCTTGCCCCGTAGGACCCTTGTCCTGACAGTACATGGATCGCGATCCATGTTTGGCAGCATTTCTTCATGAATTCTGTTCTGCTGGTTCTCTATGCCCTATAGAAGCCAAATCTCACCCCTTTTTGAATTTGGATCCCAAAATGTAAGGATTTGTCTAATTTTGTGTGTGAATCCCTGTCTGGGTTTTTTTGCCCTAACAGAGTCAATTCTTATATGATTTTTTAGTTTTTCTTTCAAGCAAACTTGATGAGAGAAATTTCCCACGGATGCACACTGTCACTCATCACTTTTCACAAAAAATGGTCTCTAGGGTACATGGATCGTGATCCATGTTCCTCCACAGATTCTGGTCAAACTTTTCAAATTGCTTCTAGAGAGTCTGCTGATACCTTTGGTCCACAAATTTTTGAATTTGGATCACTTTTGACGTCGCTACCATCAAATTTTCAAATTTTCAGAGTTATGGTCATTTTGGCCAAAATATGGTTTTCACCCTTTTTACCCTCAATCTTTTGGCCCAATTTTGATGGTGGTAGTTTCTACTTACCCTACTCCTAAGTACTGAAATGAAACACGAAACAAAAACAAAAAGAACAATACAAAATAAAGTCATAACGAAAAATGGTACAGCGCTCTAAAAGCATAGAGAAAATCGAAGATGAAATGCTTTTGGCTATCTCACTCACAGCCCTCTTTACTTCTCAAGAATAGATCTAGCGAGCCCTCAACTTCTAGACTCTATCAAGCACTAAACACCGTTTCTAGCTGCTTGACTACTAAGGTGTAAATGGAATGGAGAGATAAATCTTTAGAAAAAGAATGCTCTAAATAACCACTAGGTCACTCACAATCTAAGGATCATATCCCTGGCAGCGACACCAATGTTAGCAGGTCACCGCAACAGACGTCTGCAGCATAGCTTTCTGGCACTAACATAATGTCAATACTCAGGAAAAGTGACTCAGATGGGGCACGGAGACTCTATGAGATCGTCAATCTCACGAAGTGAACCTTAACAAGCAAACAAACTAGCTTAACAAGCAAACCAACACTCAAAGATCAGGGAAATTTTCCTATGTCCTTTCTCACAACTCTAGGTCATCACGCCATTTCGGCACTCGAACGGACTCAAAATGCAACCAAACTTTAGGAGGAGGTCTAGGACACTTAGGGGCACTATCCTAGCAAGTCTGGTTGAGATCCAACAAGGTCCCAAAATCACGATCCATCATAAAAAAGGTCCGAAAAACTGCAACAGAACTATCCAAAAGGTTGCCCTATGGTCTAGGAACACTCTCCAATGGTCCAAACGACTATAAACACTGATTTAAGCACTCAAATTTGCAATCACAGCTCACAAACACGTAGTCTCAAACCACAACAAAACTGACAATGCTTACACTTAATTTAAAGAGCAAAGAAAGAGGAACACAATGCAAGTTTCAGATTTGAAAATGGATTACCAAATCATTAGGAAAGTCGATTACAAGTTTGGAGCAACTCGTAGCTTGAGCATACATTTTTTGAGCTCCTTTCTTCTTCTAAAGGTAAGCCTTCTTTCACATTAAGGTTATTGACCTTCATACCTAGGGCATTCTAAATGGATAGTGGCCGGTTTACATGGACCTTTACAAATATCATGACATCATTACAACCCACGAATTGATCCACTACTCTGGATTCAAGATTTACACAGAGTATTACTACACTAGCTCGATAAAATAATAAAATACAAATGTGGTGTCCGGTTACGTGGCCGGCCAAGTGGGCGCCCGTTTGATCGGTTCTCAAACAACTTGCTCTAGAGAGAAGGGTTCTTACTACAATGCATACACCTCTCCGTTTGGTAAGGCTGTGCACTCTACCACATGGTGCTACTAAGCTTGTAGCTCATATGATGAATGGCATGAATAATATATTGAGGTATTTTATTCCGCGTGTTACTATGAATTTAATTGATGATCTTCCAATCAAAGAGTGTGAAGAAGGGTTCAAATATGAGGTAAAAGATCAGAGGGGGTGCCAATGGTTTGTTGCACAACATATTGCTAGTTGTGGTACCATTTTACCCAGGCTTAAGGAAGTTGACATTTTTAGGGAAAAAAAGTAACTTTTGATGCTAAAGATATTTTAATTGTAGGACATATGTGTGGTCCAGATGAAAGATGGCTAGGTCAAGCTAAAGTAGAAACTATAAAAAAGATAAAGAGGAAATGTGCACATAGGTTACTAAAGGTCATTGGTTTTTGGGTACATGTATATTTTATCTTTTTTTGTTGCCACACTTTGCTATTATCGACCAAAGTATGATGGAAATGCTCAATATGTGCCTATGAGACCACAAGGACAATCCATGTACATGTATCAACCTAATATGGCCCCAACACAAGGACCACCGATGAGTATGGAAAGACCACAACCAATGTTGGGTCAACAACCTCCATTTCGTGGACATAATGTAGTGCTTGTAAAGTACATGCATTCAGAAGGAGTCATAGATGAACAAGCACTAGTGCTTGTTACACATTATGTTGAGTCTAGTCCATCTACACTAATGGTAGAAGGAGAGTGGTATAATTCACATCCACCTTCAATGGAAGAGCCTGTGACTTATTCTACACCAGAGCTTACACCGATGTACTTTGTAGCTAATTAAGGTTTTAGAACTCTAATGTTAAGATTCATGATTAAGCCAAAGACTGGAAACTATCATAATTGTGGTGCAGATGATCATTGGAAAAATGAATGCCCAGAACCTGACAAGAACATTAATCCAGTTGAAGCTTTTTGTACACAATGTTGCAAGAAGGGTTAAAGAATGTCCAAAAAAACTGTTAAACAAAGAAAAAGCAGTGGTGAATGTAGTCCAAGTGATACCTAGTGTCTCTTTGAAAAGTGAACCAATTGTTCCAATCAAGGTGATCACTAGAGTCCAAGCTAAGAAAAAGAAACATAACTCCTTTGATCAATCAGAGAATACTAAAAATTCCTCGCAAAAGACCAAGTAAAGCAGACATCAAAGATATGAGATGAGAAAACAACAACAAAAGAAAGAAATGAAGAAAAAGCCAAAAAGCTATGCCAAGAAAAAAATAAACAAACTGAGAGTGAAATCAAGGAAACCATGATAAAATTTGGAGGATCAATTTTGGTAGACAAATTTTTTGATCAACAGTGCAGTCTTGGAATCTTTCCAAGCGAAACTTAAATCAGGCCAAAATATAGAAAACAAATGGAAAAATTATCCTTCTCTAGAAATGGAAGCAGCCAACCTTGAAGCTTATCAAAATTTGGTAAGAATTACTCAAGAAATGCTGGAAAAACAAAAACCCAAGCTTGAGAGTATAGCAAAATATGATGAGCTTGTGGTAGAAACCAATAAAGAGAAATCCAAAGTGGTGATAGAATCCCACCTTGAAACTAAAGAGCCAAAACTCATAGTGCTTGACAGTGAAGATGCTTTAGATGGAATTATATTTGTGGAGGAAGACTAACCAAGACATTATGGAAAAAAGTGAGAGAGATTAATGATGGGAGCATAACTTTGAAATCATCTCCTATAGAGGAAGTGTAGTTAGACAGTTTACCTCCTGATATGGACATGGATATACAATCCTTTCATGGAGATTACGGCTCTGAAGCATCAAGAATGTCTAAGCCATTGACTCTAAAAGCACTACCCTCTTACTTAGGAGACAACAAAGATGAGTCCATAGTGTGAAAAATCACTCAGGTAAAAAGAGAAAAATAGACCCTAGAGATAGAGAACATTCATTCAATCATGTCAACACCCATTTTATATACTCTTACCTTGGGAGAACTGTTAAAAATATGGAATGATTTACAAAAAACTCTAAAGAAGGTGGGGATAACAGGGCTAATCGCAAAAAAATTGGGTAAAATGAAACATGAATTGGATAACAAGGAGATTAGATTCGTCCGTATGAACAAAGTCGGAGAATATATACTACGAGGAGGAAGAAGGAAACACAACCCTTCCTGTGAGATATTTTGATTTAGAGACCATGGCAATACTAGGCAGAGGGGCATGCATAGCCATAGCCACAAGAGCAGTATGGGAATCATAGAAAAAACCAACCATTAGATAAACTTGAATGAAATTACAATTGGCGGATGGACAGATAGAAAAATCCCTAGGACTGCTTGAAAAAGTGATAGTTAGTTCCTGAGGAATTGATTATCAATATACTTTTGCAATAGTGGACTTTGGAAAGAAATGTAATTATGAAATCATCTTGGAAAGGCCATTCATACGGCAACTACATCTCATTCAAGATTGGGGAGACAATTATTTGTACTTGAAGCAAGTGGGATCAATCACAAGGGTTAATTTGAAAGATCACACTTATAGAGATGTAATGAAAACACCCATTCAAGAATTTGACTCAGTCTCTTCAACTGAATCACATCTTCCATCTTGGTTAAACAAAGATGCACCTATTTGGACGTGTGGAGCCTCAGAAAATGGGAGTTTAAAATGACAAAGAATGTATCCTAGAAAGGGATTGCACAGATGAAGCATATATACATGAACCCTTTCTGGAGCATTTGTTTGAGTGATTTGAATGGACTCAAATTTTGGCAACAATGGAGATGTGTGTGAATACATCTATGCCTACTCAAATTTTCAATGAGGATGGTTATAACATAATTCCCATACAACCATTCAAATTGAAGATCTTGAGAACCCAAGGACTTACTGAAAGCTGAAAAAGGATTTTCGGATCTCTATTATGATGCTACTGATGAGCTTGAAGAATATTCAGCTACATTCGATGATTTTGGATAAAAGAAAGAACATTTGAGAGCTCAACTACTACTAAAAGGAGAATAGGAAAAGTTTTTTGACTCTACAAACCAAAAACCAAGAAGACAAAAATGGTATAGAAGAAAAAGGGAAACAAAAAACTGGAAATCTAGACCGATGCCATCACTTTCTAGCATAGCACAGTTTGTGATGCACATAGATCCACATGATTGTGTCAAAGATAAAACCATGGGTAGATATCCCCCATCAAACAACAAGCAAGGAACATCAAAAACACCATGGTAAATGAAAAAGGAAACTCAATTAAAACCTAAGCACCATGTTGATAAATCACCCATGACCGGTTGAACAAAAGAAAAAATATCAAGAGTTAAAGAAAACTCTAAAGGAGGTTCACTGAAATGGAAACAACCAAGGAAGAGAATAAAGATGTAATGAGTGTTCCATTCCATTACAAGAAATATACTCTCCAAGACCAAAAGATTATAGTGGAACAACCTGTATGGGAACTAAGAAAGCAAGGTGAGTTATATGAAAGGACCTAAAAAGGCAAAGAAAATAGATTTAGCCAAATCAGGAGAAGAGCCCAAACCTACCTACATTGCAAACGACTTGACTAAAGAAGAAGAAGATATTTTGCTAAGCTTACTAAGATGATACCGAGATATTTTTGCTTGTTCTTATAAGGATCTCAAGGGTGTTGATCCAAAAATTTGTAAACATACCATACCTATGAGAGATGATGTAAAACGAAGTAGACAATGGCCATATACTTTTGATGAAACATTTGTCAGAAAGATCAAAGAAGAGATAGAGAAGCTCAAGGAAGCCAAATTTATTTATGAAATTGAACACAAAAATTGGGTGTCTCCAATTGTGGTGGTACGCAAGAAAAATGGAAAATTAAGAGTATGTGTCAATCTCAAGAAAGTGAATGCAGCCAATCACCAAGCATGTTTTAAAATGAGTAGCATGAAAAGAAGCTTATACCTTTTTAGATGGCTTTCCATTGACTCTGATCCTCGAAATTCGACCATGTGCTTCCATTAATTTGTAACTGCCATTGGTGTATCGCTTTTTGACAATGAATGGCCCTTCCCATCTGGGCTGAAAATTTTTATCTTTTCTAGTGTCGAATTTGTTGTCGTATCTCAACACTAACATGCCTTTCTTTAGACCCTTTTCCTTGAGCCCTTGATTGAATGTGATTCAGCATCGTTCTGATTGCGTTGCATAGTAGTTGATCGCATCTTCCATATCTAACTGAAGTCTTTCTACATCCAAGATGTGGTTGTCAAGATGGGAAATTGGGTGCTGTAACGGGCTAGCCATGACTCGCAAGCTCGCTATCTAGATGTGAGTCGGCATCGTTCTGACTACGTTGCATAGTAGTTGATCGCATATTCCATATCTAACTGAAGTCTTTCTAAATCCAAGATGTGGTTGTCAAGATGGGCAATTAGGTGCTGTAACGGACTAGCCATGACTCGCAAGCTGGCTATCTGGACCTCAATGGGTAGAATGGCCTCTTTTCCATATAGAAAATGGAAAGGGGTGAAACCTAGTGATGTCTGGAATGTTGCATGGTAGGCCCAAAGAGCGGCCATGAGATGCTTATCCCAATCACTTGTGTGGTTACTCACTTGCTTTGTGATGATCTTACATATCGTGTTGTTTACCTTTTCTACTAGACCATTGCATTGTGGGTAGTATGGAGTGCAGTGTCAGGGTTTGATGCCTAGATTTTCATCAGTTCTCCCACCAAGTCGCCTTTGATACCTGGCCCTGTATCAGATATTATCTCTTGAGGTGTGTCAAAGCAAAAACAAATGTGCTCAAATATAACTTCACCACTTCTTGGGCTGTAATGTGTGTGGTGGTTGCTGCTTTCGCCCATGGGGTCATGTAGTCTACACCAACTAGAATGTACAGCTTACTTGATTGGGCCTTTGGTAAAGGACCAATTGCATCTATTCCCCACTTCTCAAATGGGCCATATGAGATGATAGGAGTCTGTGGCTCATAAGTTAGTGTTTGATCACTGCATACTTGACAAGCTCTGCATGTTTTACACCAATGATGCACATCCCTGTTCAAACTAGGCCAAGAGAATTATACCTATAGAATCTTCCTACTAGTAATATCTAAAGCAAAGTGGCCGCCGCAAAAACCATCATGGAAACTTGAGATTACCTTTGTGATTTCACTGGAGATTGGCACTCACCTGAGAATCTGGTCTTTGCCCTTGCAGTACAAGGTGCTTTTTATAAGGTGATAGCTTGTTGCCTTTCGGAAAAGCCATTGTTTCTAGCCCTCGGTATACCCTTCATGACATTCTCCTGTATCTAAGAAGCTAATGATATCAGGCATAGCATCGCTACCCTAAAAGAGGGGCAGCTTCAGTTTGATTGCTTCTACGGGAACATCTTGTATTCTTTCCTTGGCTAGAGCATCCGCTTCTTGATTTTCTACCCTAGGGACATGAAATTACTACACTGCTTCAAACTTTCTTAAAAGATCCTTAGCTTGGCATAATTGTCAAACCAAAACCTGATTTTTAAAATCCAAGTGCCATTTATCTGCTTTCTCAAGAGCATGGCATCACCAAATACATTTATACCTTGAACCCTTGCAAAATGCATTATTCTAATCCAAGAATTAGGGCCGCATACTCTGCTTCGTTGTTGGAGTGGGAGTGTAGTAGCTTCCCAATAGAGAATACCTTTTCCTTTTGCTCATGGAAAACAAAGATGTCACTGTTATGTTGTTCTTTTGTAAGCTCCATCAAAGAAAAGAGAGTGAGCTCCTTCTACCTTAGGAATTTCCACCATTGGTGTCGCTCCTTTACCTTCTGTGTTGACCTTTAGCTTCTTCTCATAGTGGCAATGAGTAATAATACCTGCTAGACTAGCCCTTGTGGAGTTCTTTACTTCCATAGTGTAATCACACTCTTGTAGTCTAACAAACCACTTAGAGATTCTAGATGAGACATCCATGTTTTGCATCATGTACGGAAAGATCTCTTACATCGTTAGAATCACAAAGGGTCTAGGAAATAGCGAAGAGTGGGACTTTGTAGTGGCAAACATCAAAGAAAGCACCATGTGCTCTATCGTGGTGAATCCTTTTTTTTTATGGGGTCCATGACGTGACTAGAGAAGTAGATAGGACGCATGAAAGACGTTTGGGGGTCCTTTTTCATTAGCACGGCTCCAAGTGTATCACTCCCTACACTGGGGTTAACATAAAATGACTCGTCCCATCTAGGGGGTGCAATGGTGGGAAGTGTAGCCACAATCTGTTTCACTTCGCTAAATTGTTGCTCATTTTCTTTACTCCATAGGAAGACATCTCTATGGGTGACTTGTTGTAGAGAGAGAAGCACTTGAGAGAGCAAGTGGATGAACCTGCTCAATTATCTTACCTTCTGAAGGAAAGAGACCAATTGCTTAGATGTTGTGGGTGATGACAAAGACATTGAAGCTTGAACCTTGCTTGGGTCACACCCTCAATTCCTTTGGCTGAAATTACATGGTCGAGAAGAGTGACCTTTCTTTCACCAATGTGACACTTATCTACTTTAAGCTGGCTACCCAAGGTTTGCAGCTAGCCAGGCCATGATAGACCTTGCTCAAATGGAGGGAGCGAGAACTGTAGATGCAAAAATCATCTATCATAACTCGTATTGACTTACCAAAGTATGGCTGGAATACAAAAGCTACATAGCATTGGAATGTGGACGGTGGAGCATTGGTGAGGGAAAAAGGCATCACCCTATAAGAAAAACATCCCCATGGTGTTATGAAAGTTGTCTTCTTTTGGTCTTCTTCTACAATGCTAATCTGAAAGTATCCTGAGTAACCATCACATATTGTGTAGCACTCATGACCTGCTACCTCGTTGAGAATATCGTCTTGGAATGGGAGGGGAAAATGATCCCTCTTTGTTGCTTTGTTGAGAGGTTTGTAGTCTACACCCCTCCACTTACTGCTCTTTTTTGGCGTGACTACCACTGGAGAGACCCACTCTGAGACTTCGATGGGGTAAATGAAACATGCCTATAGAAAATTCCTTATCTCTTTGATAAATGCCTCTTGTTGAATTACCCCAAGCCTTCTGAGCTTTTGCACTACAGGCTTGCTTAGTTCCTTGAGTCTTATGCGGTGTTGCACCACTGTGATGCATGTGATCTTGCTGAAGTTACCTAGCAAAGAGATGTATTCTTCTCTCTCTTCACTAGCTAACTAACTAGAGAGCATCCGATGTAACCTACTTATATCCACCAAGGTTTGTGTACCCGATGGTCCCTCTTGGTTCTCCATGGTGTTTCAGATTGTGTCAATCTCTTTGGATCTCTAAGGATGACTCCCATCACTTTGATGCTACTATCGCTCTCATTAGTTGTTGTTGTCACTTATCTTGAGATGGTCAAAGAGTCATTGGTGAATTCATCTTTCAATGCCTCCAAGATCATGTTGCATTGCTTCCCAGTCTTTATGTCATAGAATATGGACTTTCCCTTAGAATCCTTCATCTGGATCATTCTAGTACTCCAGTCTTGCTTAGCCTCCATAGCCATGATCCATGGTCTTCCAAGAGTGATAGGGTAGCCCTCCCCTTTGTGTGGCATGACAAAAATGTCTACCACCACTTCTCTGTTGAATACCTTCACCTTGACTGCATTCACAATGCCTACGCACTTCACTTTGACGTTATTTGCCATTTTAGCTCGGCAGGGTGCCGGACTACTTACCTCTAGGCCTAGATGGTGCATCATTTTCTCACTCATGACGCATATTTGTGCACCGCCATCTATGTATATGTTCAAGATGTGTTTCCCCTTGATGTGGGCATCCATGATAGGTAGGATGTAATCTAGATTCCTCTTAGAGATAGCCCTAGCTATCCTTGATCTTGAGTTTCTTATACTTACGATCTTCATCCATTGTCTCCTCATCCTTGGTGCAAGATGGAGTAATTGGGGCCAGGTTATCTTGGGACCGTGCATTAATACATCTTGAACTAGGTCATATGGTTTAGCATACTCACCCAGCAAAAAATCCACGGTGTCAATCTTTCACCGAGGCTTGGATGCATACTTGCTAGACTCTCCTTTTCCTTTCATCTTCTCATCGCTTTGAGAGGCCTCTTTGTTCCTGACACGCTTCACTCCCATGGAATCCACTTCTTCTACTTCCCTTTCCCTTTAAAGCCCTTTTTCCTTATGCCTTATCTTTAGTTTCATGGCTGATAACACTTACATCTTGGTTTCTATCAGGTGGTGGAGGTAGCGGTGGAATGAGAGGTTGTGGTGTGGTGGTGGTTGTATGGGTGGTCGAAGGATTTGGACAGGTGGAATCGGCCCTGGTTGCTTGGGTGGTGGTAGTATTTCCCTTGGTGGAGAGATCTGATTCTGCCTTCCTTCTCTATAAAAGTTATGCCTTCTTGGATGAGGACAGTAGTACATGCCATGGCCATCCTCTCCACAGTTGTAAAAATGGTAGTATTGATTCTGTCTTCGCTGCCCTCTTCCTTGCTCTGGACTTGTGGCAGGTGCATGCACTTTTTGCACCAAATGTACTGAAAGATTCTCTAGCTGGTTGGTGATTCGCTTGAGTAGGTCTTGTTGATCTTCAGCCGCTTCATGTGGCTAATTCCTCTAGACAGTTGCAGGTGCGGCTAGCTGTGGTCGAGCCCTTCCCAGTTCCTCTTCCTTGATAGTTCTGGCTTGTAGATGCAAGTTCTTATCTTTAAGGCAGGCTACTTCTACTGCTACCTCATATGTAGCAAAAAACCTTCCCTTCACCTTCTCTTTAAGAATTGGCCATAAACCAGCCACAAACCGGTCTTTCTTTAGGAAATTGGGTGCCCCTTCACCCTCCCTCAGTGATGCAACCTATCATCCCCATAGGCCCAAAAACTTTGATTTGTATACTGCATACTTAGCCATACTTCCTTACTTCAACTCCATCAGCAATTTCCATAGCTTCTCAGATATGGGGCCTTCTCCAAAACGTCTTAGGAATGCTGCTCTTAGCAGATCTCACCTCTCCTTGGTGGCTTGCACCAAGGCGTTGTACCATGATATTGCCTTCACTATCATTAGCAGCAAAAAAATACACAGACGTGAAGCATGTCATCCTTTCCAGAGATGACACATGCTATTTCAAGGTTATTTAGGAAACCTGAAGCATCTTCCCCCACCTTACCCATGAAGGTTAGGAAAGAAACATTTTCCATTGCCAAAAACATGATATTTCTTCAAAAAAAAAAAAAAACTTAAACACAAATGACTTAGCGGCTTATAGTGGCTTTCTTACAGGGTTGGGTGGATAGATCAGAACAGGATGAAAATGGAAACTTTGAAAGAGTGATGATAATCCAACACAAGGAGGATA